>NW_028115743.1:0-23330 GCF_964273445.1 Streptopelia decaocto
TCTCCAAATTGTTGAAATTCTCTTGAAGCTTTTAAAATTCTCTCTAGAATTTTCAAAATCCATGGCCACATGTTTACAATTTCACGTCAAAAAATGGCTAAAATTAAAGCTGAAATTTTTTCAAAGTCCCTTAAAAATTTTCCAGTTTTTGTCCCAATTCTTCCCATTCCCATTGAAACTTTTCAAATCCCTCTCAAAATTGTTGAAATTCTGTTGAAGCTTTTAAAATTCTCTCTAGAATTTTCAAAATCCATGTCCACATGTTTACAATTTCACATCAAAAAATGGCTAAAATTCCAGTTGAAATTTTTTCAAAGTCCCTTCAAAATTTTCCAATTTTTGTCCCAATTCTTCCCATTCCCATTGAAACTTTTCAAATCCCTCTCCAAATTGTTGAAATTCTCTTGAAGCTTTTAAAATTCTCTCTAGAATTTTCAAAATCCATGGCCACATGTTTACAATTTCACGTCAAAAAATGGCTAAAATTCCAGTTGAAATTTTTTCAAAGTCCCTTAAAAGTTTTCAAATTTTTGTCCCAATTCTTCCCATTCCCATTGAAACTTTTCAAATCCCTCTCCAAATTGTTGAAATTCTCTTGAAGCTTTTAAAATTCTCTCTAGAATTTTCAAAATCCATGGCCACATGTTTACAATTTCACGTCAAAAAATGGCTAAAATTCCAGTTGAAATTTTTTCAAAGTCCCTTCAAAATTTTCCAATTTTTGTCCCAATTCTTCCCATTCCCATTGAAACTTTTCAAATCCCTCTCAAAATTGTTGAAATTCTCTTGAAGCTTTTAAAATTCTCTCTAGAATTTTCAAAATCCATGTCCACATGTTTACAATTTCACGTCAAAAAATGGCTAAAATTCCAGTTGAAATTTTTTCAAAGTCCCTTACAAATTTTCCAATTTTTGTCCCAATTCTTCCCATTCCCATTGAAACTTTTCAAATCCCTCTCAAAATTGTTGAAATTCTGTTGAAGCTTTTAAAATTCTCTCTAGAATTTTCAAAATCCATGGCCACATGTTTACAATTTCACGTCAAAAAATGGCTAAAATTCCAGTTGAAATTTTTTCAAAGTCCCTTAAAAATTTTCCAATTTTTGTCCCAATTCTTCCCATTCCCATTGAAACTTTTCAAATCCCTCTCCAAATTGTTGAAATTCTCTTGAAGCTTTTAAAATTCTCTCTAGAATTTTCAAAATCCATGGCCACATGTTTACAATTTCACGTCAAAAAATGGCTAAAATTCCAGTTGAAATTTTTTCAAAGTCCCTTAAAAATTTTCCAATTTTTGTCCCAATTCTTCCCATTCCCATTGAAACTTTTCAAATCCCTCTCCAAATTGTTGAAATTCTCTTGAAGCTTTTAAAATTCTCTCTAGAATTTTCAAAATCCATGGCCACATGTTTACAATTTCACATAAAAAAATTGTTAAAATTCCAGTTGAAATTTTTTCAAAGTCCCTTAAAAATTTTCCAATTTTTGTCCCAATTCTTCCCATTCCCATTGAAACTTTTCAAATCCCTCTCAAAATTGTTGAAATTCTCTTGAAGCTTTTAAAATTCTCTCTAGAATTTTCAAAATCCATGGCCACATGTTTACAATTTCACATAAAAAAATGGCTAAACTTCCAGTTGAAATTTTTTCAAAGTCCCTTAAAAGTTTTCCAATTTTTGTCCCAATTCTTCCCATTCCCATTGAAACTTTTCAAATCCCTCTCAAAATTGTTGAAATTCTGTTGAAGCTTTTAAAATTCTCTCTAGAATTTTCAAAATCCATGGCCACATGTTTACAATTTCACGTAAAAAAATTGCTAAAATTCCAGCTGAAATTTTTTCAAAGTCCCTTAAAAATTTTCCAATTTTTGTCCCAATTCTTCCCATTCCCATTGAAACTTTTCAAATCCCTCTCAAAATTGTTGAAATTCTCTTGAAGCTTTTAAAATTCTCTCTAGAATTTTCAAAATCCATGGCCACATGTTTACAATTTCACATAAAAAAATGGCTAAACTTCCAGTTGAAATTTTTTCAAAGTCCCTTAAAAGTTTTCCAATTTTTGTCCCAATTCTTCCCATTCCCATTGAAACTTTTCAAATCCCTCTCAAAATTGTTGAAATTCTGTTGAAGCTTTTAAAATTCTCTCTAGAATTTTCAAAATCCATGGCCACATGTTTACAATTTCACGTAAAAAAATTGCTAAAATTCCAGCTGAAATTTTTTCAAAGTCCCTTAAAAATTTTCCAATTTTTGTCCCAATTCTTCCCATTCCCATTGAAACTTTTCAAATCCCTCTCAAAATTGTTGAAATTCTCTTGAAGCTTTTAAAATTCTCTCTAGAATTTTCAAAATCCATGGCCACATGTTTACAATTTCACGACAAAAAATGGCTAAAATTCCAGTTGAAATTTTTTCAAAGTCCCTTAAAAATTTTCCAATTTTTGTCCCAATTCTTCCCATTCCCATTGAAACTTTTCAAATCCCTCTCCAAATTGTTGAAATTCTCTTGAAGCTTTTAAAATTCTCTCTAGAATTTTCAAAATCCATGTCCACATGTTTACAATTTCACGTCAAAAAATGGCTAAAATTCCAGTTGAAATTTTTTCAAAGTCCCTTCAAAATTTTCCAATTTTTGTCCCAATTCTTCCCATTCCCATTGAAACTTTTCAAATCCCTCTCCAAATTGTTGAAATTCTCTTGAAGCTTTTAAAATTCTCTCTAGAATTTTCAAAATCCATGGCCACATGTTTACAATTTCACGTCAAAAAATGGCTAAAATTCCAGTTGAAATTTTTTCAAAGTCCCTTAAAAATTTTCCAATTTTTGTCCCAATTCTTCCCATTCCCATTGAAACTTTTCAAATCCCTCTCAAAAGTGTTGAAATTCTGTTGAAGCTTTTAAAATTCTCTCTAGAATTTTCAAAATCCATGGCCACATGTTTACAATTTCACGTAAAAAAATTGCTAAAATTCCAGCTGAAATTTTTTCAAAGTCCCTTAAAAATTTTCCAATTTTTGTCCCAATTCTTCCCATTCCCATTGAAACTTTTCAAATCCCTCTCAAAATTGTTGAAATTCTCTTGAAGCTTTTAAAATTCTCTCTAGAATTTTCAAAATCCATGGCCACATGTTTACAATTTCACGACAAAAAATGGCTAAAATTCCAGTTGAAATTTTTTCAAAGTCCCTTAAAAATTTTCCAATTTTTGTCCCAATTCTTCCCATTCCCATTGAAACTTTTCAAATCCCTCTCCAAATTGTTGAAATTCTCTTGAAGCTTTTAAAATTCTCTCTAGAATTTTCAAAATCCATGTCCACATGTTTACAATTTCACGTCAAAAAATGGCTAAAATTCCAGTTGAAATTTTTTCAAAGTCCCTTCAAAATTTTCCAATTTTTGTCCCAATTCTTCCCATTCCCATTGAAACTTTTCAAATCCCTCTCCAAATTGTTGAAATTCTCTTGAAGCTTTTAAAATTCTCTCTAGAATTTTCAAAATCCATGGCCACATGTTTACAATTTCACGTCAAAAAATGGCTAAAATTCCAGTTGAAATTTTTTCAAAGTCCCTTAAAAATTTTCCAATTTTTGTCCCAATTCTTCCCATTCCCATTGAAACTTTTCAAATCCCTCTCAAAAGTGTTGAAATTCTGTTGAAGCTTTTAAAATTCTCTCTAGAATTTTCAAAATCCATGGCCACATGTTTACAATTTCACGTCAAAAAATGGCTAAAATTCCAGTTGAAATTTTTTCAAAGTCCCTTAAAAATTTTCCAATTTTTGTCCCAATTCTTCCCATTCCCATTGAAACTTTTCAAATCCCTCTCCAAATTGTTGAAATTCTCTTGAAGCTTTTAAAATTCTCTCTAGAATTTTCAAAATCCATGGCCACATGTTTACAATTTCACGTCAAAAAATGGCTAAAATTCCAGTTTAAATTTTTTCAAAGTCCCTTCAAAATTTTCCAATTTTTGTCCCAATTCTTCCCATTCCCATTGAAACTTTTCAAATCCCTCTCAAAATTGTTGAAATTCTCTTGAAGCTTTTAAAATTCTCTCTAGAATTTTCAAAATCCATGGCCACATGTTTACAATTTCACGTAAAAAAATGGCTAAAATTCCAGCTGAAATTTTTTCAAAGTCCCTTCAAAATTTTCCAATTTTTGTCCCAATTCTTCCCATTCCCATTGAAACTTTTCAAATCCCTCTCCAAATTGTTGAAATTCTCTTGAAGCTTTTAAAATTCTCTCTAGAATTTTCAAAATCCATGTCCACATGTTTACAATTTCACGTCAAAAAATGGCTAAAATTCCAGTTGAAATTTTTTCAAAGTCCCTTAAAAATTTTCCAATTTTTGTCCCAATTCTTCCCATTCCCATTGAAACTTTTCAAATCCCTCTCCAAATTGTTGAAATTCTCTTGAAGCTTTTAAAATTCTCTCTAGAATTTTCAAAATCCATGGCCACATGTTTACAATTTCACGTCAAAAAATGGCTAAAATTCCAGTTGAAATTTTTTCAAAGTCCCTTAAAAATTTTCCAATTTTTGTCCCAATTCTTCCCATTCCCATTGAAACTTTTCAAATCCCTCTCAAAAGTGTTGAAATTCTGTTGAAGCTTTTAAAATTCTCTCTAGAATTTTCAAAATCCATGGCCACATGTTTACAATTTCACGTCAAAAATGGCTAAAATTCCAGTTGAAATTTTTTCAAAGTCCCTTAAAAATTTTCCAATTTTTGTCCCAATTCTTCCCATTCCCATTGAAACTTTTCAAATCCCTCTCCAAATTGTTGAAATTCTCTTGAAGCTTTTAAAATTCTCTCTAGAATTTTCAAAATCCATGGCCACATGTTTACAATTTCACATAAAAAAATTGTTAAAATTCCAGTTGAAATTTTTTCAAAGTCCCTTAAAAATTTTCCAATTTTTGTCCCAATTCTTCCCATTCCCATTGAAACTTTTCAAATCCCTCTCAAAATTGTTGAAATTCTCTTGAAGCTTTTAAAATTCTCTCTAGAATTTTCAAAATCCATGGCCACATGTTTACAATTTCACATAAAAAAATGGCTAAACTTCCAGTTGAAATTTTTTCAAAGTCCCTTAAAAGTTTTCCAATTTTTGTCCCAATTCTTCCCATTCCCATTGAAACTTTTCAAATCCCTCTCAAAATTGTTGAAATTCTGTTGAAGCTTTTAAAATTCTCTCTAGAATTTTCAAAATCCATGGCCACATGTTTACAATTTCACGTAAAAAAATTGCTAAAATTCCAGCTGAAATTTTTTCAAAGTCCCTTAAAAATTTTCCAATTTTTGTCCCAATTCTTCCCATTCCCATTGAAACTTTTCAAATCCCTCTCAAAATTGTTGAAATTCTCTTGAAGCTTTTAAAATTCTCTCTAGAATTTTCAAAATCCATGGCCACATGTTTACAATTTCACGACAAAAAATGGCTAAAATTCCAGTTGAAATTTTTTCAAAGTCCCTTAAAAATTTTCCAATTTTTGTCCCAATTCTTCCCATTCCCATTGAAACTTTTCAAATCCCTCTCCAAATTGTTGAAATTCTCTTGAAGCTTTTAAAATTCTCTCTAGAATTTTCAAAATCCATGTCCACATGTTTACAATTTCACGTCAAAAAATGGCTAAAATTCCAGTTGAAATTTTTTCAAAGTCCCTTCAAAATTTTCCAATTTTTGTCCCAATTCTTCCCATTCCCATTGAAACTTTTCAAATCCCTCTCCAAATTGTTGAAATTCTCTTGAAGCTTTTAAAATTCTCTCTAGAATTTTCAAAATCCATGGCCACATGTTTACAATTTCACGTCAAAAAATGGCTAAAATTCCAGTTGAAATTTTTTCAAAGTCCCTTAAAAATTTTCCAATTTTTGTCCCAATTCTTCCCATTCCCATTGAAACTTTTCAAATCCCTCTCAAAAGTGTTGAAATTCTGTTGAAGCTTTTAAAATTCTCTCTAGAATTTTCAAAATCCATGGCCACATGTTTACAATTTCACGTCAAAAAATGGCTAAAATTCCAGTTGAAATTTTTTCAAAGTCCCTTAAAAATTTTCCAGTTTTTGTCCCAATTCTTCCCATTCCCATTGAAACTTTTCAAATCCCTCTCCAAATTGTTGAAATTCTCTTGAAGCTTTTAAAATTCTCTCTAGAATTTTCAAAATCCATGGCCACATGTTTACAATTTCACGTCAAAAAATGGCTAAAATTCCAGTTGAAATTTTTTCAAAGTCCCTTAAAAATTTTCCAATTTTTGTCCCAATTCTTCCCATTCCCATTGAAACTTTTCAAATCCCTCTCCAAATTGTTGAAATTCTCTTGAAGCTTTTAAAATTCTCTCTAGAATTTTCAAAATCCATGTCCACATGTTTACAATTTCACGTCAAAAAATGGCTAAAATTCCAGCTGAAATTTTTTAAAGTCCCTTAAAAATTTTCCAATTTTTGTCCCAATTCTTCCCATTCCCATTGAAACTTTTCAAATCCCTCTCCAAATTGTTGAAATTCTCTTGAAGCTTTTAAAATTCTCTCTAGAATTTTCAAAATCCATGGCCACATGTTTACAATTTCACGTCAAAAAATGGCTAAAATTCCAGTTGAAATTTTTTCAAAGTCCCTTAAAAATTTTCCAATTTTTGTCCCAATTCTTCCCATTCCCATTGAAACTTTTCAAATCCCTCTCAAAAGTGTTGAAATTCTGTTGAAGCTTTTAAAATTCTCTCTAGAATTTTCAAAATCCATGGCCACATGTTTACAATTTCACGTCAAAAAATGGCTAAAATTCCAGTTGAAATTTTTTCAAAGTCCCTTAAAAATTTTCAAATTTTTGTCCCAATTCTTCCCATTCCCATTGAAACTTTTCAAATCCCTCTCAAAATTGTTGAAATTCTGTTGAAGCTTTTAAAATTCTCTCTAGAATTTTCAAAATCCATGGCCACATGTTTACAATTTCACGTCAAAAAATGGCTAAAATTCCAGTTGAAATTTTTTCAAAGTCCCTTAAAAATTTTCCAATTTTTGTCCCAATTCTTCCCATTCCCATTGAAACTTTTCAAATCCCTCTCAAAAGTGTTGAAATTCTGTTGAAGCTTTTAAAATTCTCTCTAGAATTTTCAAAATCCATGGCCACATGTTTACAATTTCACGTCAAAAAATGGCTAAAATTCCAGTTGAAATTTTTTCAAAGTCCCTTCAAAATTTTCCAATTTTTGTCCCAATTCTTCCCATTCCCATTGAAACTTTTCAAATCCCTCTCCAAATTGTTGAAATTCTGTTGAAGCTTTTAAAATTCTCTCTAGAATTTTCAAAATCCATGGCCACATGTTTACAATTTCACGTCAAAAAATGGCTAAAATTCCAGTTTAAATTTTTTCAAAGTCCCTTAAAAATTTTCCAATTTTTGTCCCAATTCTTCCCATTCCCATTGAAACTTTTCAAATCCCTCTCAACATTGTTGAAATTCTGTTGAAGCTTTTAAAATTCTCTCTAGAATTTTCAAAATCCATGGCCACATGTTTACAATTTCACGTAAAAAAATGGCTAAAATTCCAGCTGAAATTTTTTCAAAGTCCCTTAAAAATTTTCCAATTTTTGTCCCAATTCTTCCCATTCCCATTGAAACTTTTCAAATCCCTCTCAAAATTGTTGAAATTCTCTTGAAGCTTTTAAAATTCTCTCTAGAATTTTCAAAATCCATGTCCACATGTTTACAATTTCACGTCAAAAAATGGCTAAAATTCCAGTTGAAATTTTTTCAAAGTCCCTTAAAAATTTTCCAATTTTTGTCCCAATTCTTCCCATTCCCATTGAAACTTTTCAAATCCCTCTCCAAATTGTTGAAATTCTCTTGAAGCTTTTAAAATTCTCTCTAGAATTTTCAAAATCCATGGCCACATGTTTACAATTTCACGTCAAAAAATGGCTAAAATTCCAGTTGAAATTTTTTCAAAGTCCCTTAAAAATTTTCCAATTTTTGTCCCAATTCTTCCCATTCCCATTGAAACTTTTCAAATCCCTCTCAAAAGTGTTGAAATTCTGTTGAAGCTTTTAAAATTCTCTCTAGAATTTTCAAAATCCATGGCCACATGTTTACAATTTCACGTCAAAAAATGGCTAAAATTCCAGTTGAAATTTTTTCAAAGTCCCTTAAAAATTATCCAATTTTTGTCCCAATTCTTCCCATTCCCATTGAAACTTTTCAAATCCCTCTCAAAAGTGTTGAAATTCTGTTGAAGCTTTTAAAATTCTCTCTAGAATTTTCAAAATCCATGGCCACATGTTTACAATTTCACGTCAAAAAATGGCTAAAATTCCAGTTGAAATTTTTTCAAAGTCCCTTAAAAATTTTCCAATTTTTGTCCCAATTCTTCCCATTCCCATTGAAACTTTTCAAATCCCTCTCCAAATTGTTGAAATTCTCTTGAAGCTTTTAAAATTCTCTCTAGAATTTTCAAAATCCATGGCCACATGTTTACAATTTCACGTCAAAAAATGGCTAAAATTCCAGTTGAAATTTTTTCAAAGTCCCTTCAAAATTTTCCAATTTTTGTCCCAATTCTTCCCATTCCCATTGAAACTTTTCAAATCCCTCTCCAAATTGTTGAAATTCTCTTGAAGCTTTTAAAATTCTCTCTAGAATTTTCAAAATCCATGGCCACATGTTTACAATTTCACGTCAAAAAATGGCTAAAATTCCAGTTGAAATTTTTTCAAAGTCCCTTAAAAATTTTCCAATTTTTGTCCCAATTCTTCCCATTCCCATTGAAACTTTTCAAATCCCTCTCCAAATTGTTGAAATTCTCTTGAAGCTTTTAAAATTCTCTCTAGAATTTTCAAAATCCATGGCCACATGTTTACAATTTCACGTCAAAAAATGGCTAAAATTCCAGTTGAAATTTTTTCAAAGTCCCTTAAAAATTTTCCAATTTTTGTCCCAATTCTTCCCATTCCCATTGAAACTTTTCAAATCCCTCTCCAAATTGTTGAAATTCTCTTGAAGCTTTTAAAATTCTCTCTAGAATTTTCAAAATCCATGGCCACATGTTTACAATTTCACGTCAAAAAATGGCTAAAATTCCAGTTGAAATTTTTTCAAAGTCCCTTCAAAATTTTCCAATTTTTGTCCCAATTCTTCCCAATCCCATTGAAACTTTTCAAATCCCTCTCAAAATTGTTGAAATTCTCTTGAAGCTTTTAAAATTCTCTCTAGAATTTTCAAAATCCATGGCCACATGTTTACAATTTCACGTAAAAAAATGGCTAAAATTCCAGTTGAAATTTTTTCAAAGTCCCTTAAAAGTTTTCCAATTTTTGTCCCAATTCTTCCCATTCCCATTGAAACTTTTCAAATCCCTCTCCAAATTGTTGAAATTCTCTTGAAGCTTTTAAAATTCTCTCTAGAATTTTCAAAATCCATGGCCACATGTTTACAATTTCACGTCAAAAAATGGCTAAAATTCCAGTTGAAATTTTTTCAAAGTCCCTTAAAAATTTTCCAATTTTTGTCCCAATTCTTCCCATTCCCATTGAATCTTTTCAAATCCCTCTCCAAATTGTTGAAATTCTCTTGAAGCTTTTAAAATTCTCTCTAGAATTTTCAAAATCCATGTCCACATGTTTACAATTTCACGTCAAAAAATGGCTAAAATTCCAGTTGAAATTTTTTCAAAGTCCCTTAAAAATTTTCCAATTTTTGTCCCAATTCTTCCCATTCCCATTGAAACTTTTCAAATCCCTCTCAAAAGTGTTGAAATTCTCTTGAAGCTTTTAAAATTCTCTCTAGAATTTTCAAAATCCATGGCCACATGTTTACAATTTCACGTCAAAAAATGGCTAAAATTCCAGTTGAAATTTTTTCAAAGTCCCTTAAAAATTTTCCAATTTTTGTCCCAATTCTTCCCATTCCCATTGAAACTTTTCAAATCCCTCTCAAAATTGTTGAAATTCTCTTGAAGCTTTTAAAATTCTCTCTAGAATTTTCAAAATCCATGGCCACATGTTTACAATTTCACGTCAAAAAATGGCTAAAATTCCAGTTGAAATTTTTTCAAAGTCCCTTAAAAATTTTCCAATATTTGTCCCAATTCTTCCCATTCCCATTGAAACTTTTCAAATCCCTCTCAAAATTGTTGAAATTCTCTTGAAGCTTTTAAAATTCTCTCTAGAATTTTCAAAATCCATGGCCACATGTTTACAATTTCACGTAAAAAAATGGCTAAAATTCCAGTTGAAATTTTTTCAAAGTCCCTTAAAAGTTTTCCAATTTTTGTCCCAATTCTTCCCATTCCCATTGAAACTTTTCAAATCCCTCTCAAAATTGTTGAAATTCTCTTGAAGCTTTTAAAATTCTCTCTAGAATTTTCAAAATCCATGGCCACATGTTTACAATTTCACGTCAAAAAATGGCTAAAATTCCAGCTGAAATTTTTTCAAAGTCCCTTAAAAATTTTCCAGTTTTTGTCCCAATTCTTCCCATTCCCATTGAAACTTTTCAAATCCCTCTCAAAATTGTTGAAATTCTGTTGAAGCTTTTAAAATTCTCTCTAGAATTTTCAAAATCCATGTCCACATGTTTACAATTTCACGTCAAAAAATGGCTAAAATTCCAGTTGAAATTTTTTCAAAGTCCCTTAAAAGTTTTCCAATTTTTGTCCCAATTCTTCCCATTCCCATTGAAACTTTTCAAATCCCTCTCCAAATTGTTGAAATTCTCTTGAAGCTTTTAAAATTCTCTCTAGAATTTTCAAAATCCATGGCCACATGTTTACAATTTCACGTCAAAAAATGGCTAAAATTCCAGTTGAAATTTTTTCAAAGTCCCTTAAAAATTTTCCAATTTTTGTCCCAATTCTTCCCATTCCCATTGAAACTTTTCAAATCCCTCTCAAAATTGTTGAAATTCTCTTGAAGCTTTTAAAATTCTCTCTAGAATTTTCAAAATCCATGTCCACATGTTTACAATTTCACGTCAAAAAATGGCTAAAATTCCAGTTGAAATTTTTTCAAAGTCCCTTCAAAATTTTCCAATTTTTGTCCCAATTCTTCCCATTCCCATTGAAACTTTTCAAATCCCTCTCAAAATTGTTGAAATTCTCTTGAAGCTTTTAAAATTCTCTCTAGAATTTTCAAAATCCATGGCCACATGTTTACAATTTCACATAAAAAAATGGCTAAAATTCCAGTTGAAATTTTTTCAAAGTCCCT
Organism: Streptopelia decaocto; assembly: GCF_964273445.1. Lineage (NCBI taxonomy): Eukaryota > Metazoa > Chordata > Aves > Columbiformes > Columbidae > Streptopelia > Streptopelia decaocto. Next base: position 11,208 of record NW_028115743.1, read on the forward strand.
TCAAAATTTTCCAATTTTTGTCCCAATTCTTCCCATCCCCATTGAAACTTTTCAAATCCCTCTCCAAATTGTTGAAATTCTCTTGAAGCTTTTAAAATTCTCTCTAGAATTTTCAAAATCCATGGCCACATGTTTACAATTTCACGTCAAAAAATGGCTAAAATTCCAGTTGAAATTTTTTCAAAGTCCCTTAAAAATTTTCCAATTTTTGTCCCAATTCTACCCATTCCCATTGAAACTTTTCAAATCCCTCTCCAAATTGTTGAAATTCTCTTGAAGCTTTTAAAATTCTCTCTAGAATTTTCAAAATCCATGGCCACATGTTTACAATTTCACGTCAAAAAATGGCTAAAATTCCAGTTGAAATTTTTTCAAAGTCCCTTAAAAATTTTCCAATTTTTGTCCCAATTCTTCCCATTCCCATTGAAACTTTTCAAATCCCTCTCCAAATTGTTGAAATTCTCTTGAAGCTTTTAAAATTCTCTCTAGAATTTTCAAAATCCATGGCCACATGTTTACAATTTCACGTCAAAAAATTGCTAAAATTCCAGTTGAAATTTTTTCAAAGTCCCTTAAAAGTTTTCCAATTTTTGTCCCAATTCTTCCCATTCCCATTAAAACTTTTCAAATCCCTCTCAAAATTGTTGAAATTCTGTTGAAGCTTTTAAAATTCTCTCTAGAATTTTCAAAATCCATGGCCACATGTTTACAATTTCACGTCAAAAAATGGCTAAAATTCCAGTTGAAATTTTTTCAAAGTCCCTTCAAAATTTTCCAATTTTTGTCCCAATTCTTCCCATTCCCATTGAAACTTTTCAAATCCCTCTCCAAATTGTTGAAATTCTCTTGAAGCTTTTAAAATTCTCTCTAGAATTTTCAAAATCCATGGCCACATGTTTACAATTTCACGTCAAAAAATGGCTAAAATTCCAGTTGAAATTTTTTCAAAGTCCCTTAAAAATTTTCCAATTTTTGTCCCAATTCTTCCCATTCCCATTGAAACTTTTCAAATCCCTCTCAAAATTGTTGAAATTCTCTTGAAGCTTTTAAAATTCTCTCTAGAATTTTCAAAATCCATGGCCACATGTTTACAATTTCACGTCAAAAAATGGCTAAAATTCCAGTTGAAATTTTTTCCAAGTCCCTTAAAAATTTTCCAATTTTTGTCCCAATTCTTCCCATTCCCATTGAAACTTTTCAAATCCCTCTCAAAATTGTTGAAATTCTCTTGAAGCTTTTAAAATTCTCTCTAGAATTTTCAAAATCCATGGCCACATGTTTACAATTTCACATAAAAAAATGGCTAAAATTCCAGTTGAAATTTTTTCAAAGTCCCTTAAAAATTTTCCAATTTTTGTCCCAATTCTTCCCATTCCCATTGAAACTTTTCAAATCCCTCTCCAAATTGTTGAAATTCTCTTGAAGCTTTTAAAATTCTCTCTAGAATTTTCAAAATCCATGGCCACATGTTTACAATTTCACGTCAAAAAATGGCTAAAATTCCAGTTGAAATTTTTTCAAAGTCCCTTAAAAATTTTCCAATTTTTGTCCCAATTCTTCCCATTCCCATTGAAACTTTTCAAATCCCTCTCAAAATTGTTGAAATTCTCTTGAAGCTTTTAAAATTCTCTCTAGAATTTTCAAAATCCATGGCCACATGTTTACAATTTCACATAAAAAAATGGCTAAAATTCCAGTTGAAATTTTTTCAAAGTCCCTTAAAAATTTTCCAATTTTTGTCCCAATTCTTCCCATTCCCATTGAAACTTTTCAAATCCCTCTCCAAATTGTTGAAATTCTCTTGAAGCTTTTAAAATTCTCTCTAGAATTTTCAAAATCCATGTCCACATGTTTACAATTTCACGTCAAAAAATGGCTAAAATTCCAGTTGAAATTTTTTCAAAGTCCCTTAAAAATTTTCCAATTTTTGTCCCAATTCTTCCCATTCCCATTGAAACTTTTCAAATCCCTCTCCAAATTGTTGAAATTCTCTTGAAGCTTTTAAAATTCTCTCTAGAATTTTCAAAATCCATGGCCACATGTTTACAATTTCACGTCAAAAAATGGCTAAAATTCCAGTTGAAATTTTTTCAAAGTCCCTTAAAAATTTTCCAATTTTTGTCCCAATTCTTCCCATTCCCATTGAAACTTTTCAAATCCCTCTCAAAAGTGTTGAAATTCTGTTGAAGCTTTTAAAATTCTCTCTAGAATTTTCAAAATCCATGGCCACATGTTTACAATTTCACGTCAAAAAATGGCTAAAATTCCAGTTGAAATTTTTTCAAAGTCCCTTAAAAATTTTCCAATTTTTGTCCCAATTCTTCCCATTCCCATTGAAACTTTTCAAATCCCTCTCCAAATTGTTGAAATTCTCTTGAAGCTTTTAAAATTCTCTCTAGAATTTTCAAAATCCATGGCCACATGTTTACAATTTCACGTCAAAAAATGGCTAAAATTCCAGTTGAAATTTTTTCAAAGTCCCTTAAAAATTTTCCAATTTTTGTCCCAATTCTTCCCATTCCCATTGAAACTTTTCAAATCCCTCTCAAAATTGTTGAAATTCTGTTGAAGCTTTTAAAATTCTCTCTAGAATTTTCAAAATCCATGTCCACATGTTTACAATTTCACGTCAAAAAATGGCTAAAATTCCAGTTGAAATTTTTTCAAAGTCCCTTAAAAGTTTTCCAATTTTTGTCCCAATTCTTCCCATTCCCATTGAAACTTTTCAAATCCCTCTCAAAATTGTTGACATTCTCTTGAAGCTTTTAAAATTCTCTCTAGAATTTTCAAAATCCATGTCCACATGTTTACAATTTCACGTCAAAAAATTGCTAAAATTCCAGCTGAAATTTTTTCAAAGTCCCTTAAAAATTTTCCAATTTTTGTCCCAATTCTTCCCATTCCCATTGAAACTTTTCAAATCCCTCTCCAAATTGTTGAAATTCTCTTGAAGCTTTTAAAATTCTCTCTAGAATTTTCAAAATCCATGGCCACATGTTTACAATTTCACGTCAAAAAATGGCTAAAATTCCAGTTGAAATTTTTTCAAAGTCCCTTAAAAATTTTCCAATTTTTGTCCCAATTCTTCCCATTCCCATTGAAACTTTTCAAATCCCTCTCCAAATTGTTGAAATTCTCTTGAAGCTTTTTAAAATTCTCCTCTAGAATTTCAAAATCCATGGCCACATGTTTACAATTTCACGTCAAAAAATGGCTAAATTCCAGTTGAAATTTTTTCAAGTCCCTTAAAATTTTCCAATTTTTGTCCCAATTCTTCCCATTCCCATTGAAACTTTTCAAATCCCTCTCAAAATTGTTGAAATTCTCTTGAAGCTTTTAAAATTCTCTCTAGAATTTTCAAAATCCATGTCCACATGTTTACAATTTCACGTCAAAAATGGCTAAAATTCCAGTTGAAATTTTTTCAAAGTCCCTTCAAAATTTTCAATTTTTGTCCCAATTCTTCCATTCCCATTGAAACTTTTCAAATCCCTCTCAAATTGTTGAAATTCTCTTGAAGCTTTTAAAATTCTCTCTAGAATTTTCAAAATCCATGGCCACATGTTTACAATTTCACATAAAAAAAATGGCTAAAATTCCAGTTGAAATTTTTCAAAGTCCCTTCAAAATTTTCCAATTTTTGTCCCAATTCTTCCCATCCCCATTGAAACTTTTCAAATCCCTCTCCAAATTGTTGAAATTCTCTTGAAGCTTTTAAAATTCTCTCTAGAATTTTCAAAATCCATGGCCACATGTTTACAATTTCACGTCAAAAAATGGCTAAAATTCCAGTTGAAATTTTTTCAAAGTCCCTTAAAAATTTTCCAATTTTTGTCCCAATTCTACCCATTCCCATTGAAACTTTTCAAATCCCTCTCCAAATTGTTGAAATTCTCTTGAAGCTTTTAAAATTCTCTCTAGAATTTTCAAAATCCATGTCCACATGTTTACAATTTCACGTCAAAAAATGGCTAAAATTCCAGTTTGAAATTTTTTCAAAGTCCCTTAAAAATTTTCCAATTTTTGTCCCAATTCTTCCCATTCCCATTGAAACTTTTCAAATCCCTCTCCAAATTGTTGAAATTCTCTTGAAGCTTTTAAAATTCTCTCTAGAATTTTCAAAATCCATGGCCACATGTTTACAATTTCACGTCAAAAATTGCTAAAATTCCAGTTGAAATTTTTTCAAAGTCCCTTAAAGTTTTCCAATTTTTGTCCCAATTCTTCCCATTCCCATTAAAACTTTTCAAATCCCTCTCAAAATTGTTGAAATTCTGTTGAAGCTTTTAAAATTCTCTCTAGAATTTTCAAAATCCATGGCCACATGTTTACAATTTCACGTCAAAAAATGGCTAAAATTCCAGTTGAAATTTTTTTCAAAGTCCCTTCAAATTTCCAATTTTTGTCCCAATTCTTCCCATTCCCATTGAAACTTTTCAAATCCCTCTCCAAATTGTTGAAATTCTCTTGAAGCTTTTAAAATTCTCTCTAGAATTTTCAAATCCATGGCCACATGTTTACAATTTCACGTCAAAAAATGGCTAAAATTCCAGTTGAAATTTTTTCAAAGTCCCCTTAAAAATTTTCCAATTTTGTCCCAATTCTTCCCATTCCATTGAAACTTTTCAAATCCCTCTCAAAATTGTTGAAATTCTCTTGAAGCTTTAAATTCTCTCTAGAATTTTCAAAATCCATGTCCACATGTTTACAATTTCACGTCAAAAAATGGCTAAAATTCCAGTTGAAATTTTTTCAAAGTCCCTTAAAAATTTTCCAATTTTTGTCCCAATTCTTCCCATTCCCATTGAAACTTTTCAAATCCCTCTCAAAATTGTTGAAATTCTCTGAAGCTTTTAAAATTCTCTCTAGAATTTTCAAAATCCATGGCCACATGTTTACAATTTCACATAAAAAAATGGCTAAAATTCCAGTTGAAATTTTTTCAAAGTCCCCTTAAAAATTTCCAATTTTTGTCCCAATTCTTCCCATTCCCATTGAAACTTTTCAAATCCCTCTCAAAATTGTTGAAATTCTGTTGAAGCTTTTAAAATTCTCTCTAGAATTTTCAAAATCCATGGCCACATGTTTACAATTTCACGTCAAAAAATGGCTAAAATTCCAGTTGAAATTTTTTCAAAGTCCTTAAAAATTTTCCAATTTTTGTCCCAATTCTTCCCATTCCCATTGAAACTTTTCAAATCCCTCTCAAATTGTTGAAATTCTCTTGAAGCTTTTAAAATTCTCTCTAGAATTTTCAAATCCATGGCCACATGTTTACAATTTCACATAAAAAAATGGCTCCTAAAATTCCAGTTGAAATTTTTTCAAAGTCCCTTAAAATTTTCCAATTTTTGTCCCAATTCTTCCCATTCCCATTGAAACTTTTCAAATCCCTCTCCAAATTGTTGAAATTCTCTTGAAGCTTTTAAAATTCTCTCTAGAATTTTCAAAATCCATGTCCACATGTTTACAATTTCACGTCAAAAAATGGCTAAAATTCCAGTTGAAATTTTTTCAAAGTCCCTTAAAAATTTTCCAATTTTTGTCCCAATTCTTCCCATTCCCATTGAAACTTTTCAAATCCCTCTCCAAATTGTTGAAATTCTCTTGAAGCTTTAAAATTCTCTCTAGAATTTTCAAAATCCATGGCCACATGTTTACAATTTCACGTCAAAAAATGGCTAAAATTCCAGTTGAAATTTTTTCAAAGTCCCCTTAAAAATTTTCCAATTTTTGTCCCAATTCTTCCCATTCCCATTGAAACTTTTCAAATCCCTCTCAAAAGTGTTGAAATTCTGTTGAAGCTTTTAAAATTCTCTCTAGAATTTTTCAAATCCATGGCCACATGTTTACAATTTCACGTCAAAAATGGCTAAAATTCCAGTTGAAATTTTTTCAAAGTCCCTTAAAATTTTCCAATTTTTGTCCCAATTCTTCCCATTCCCATTGAAACTTTTCAAATCCCTCTCCAAATTGTTGAAATTCTCTTGAAGCTTTTAAAATTCTCTCTAGAATTTTCAAAATCCATGGCCACATGTTTACAATTTCACGTCAAAAATGGCTAAAATTCCAGTTGAAATTTTTTCAAAGTCCCTTAAAAATTTTCCAATTTTTGTCCCAATTCTTCCCATTCCCATTGAAACTTTTCAAATCCCTCTCAAAATTGTTGAAATTCTCTTGAAGCTTTTAAAATTCTCTCTAGAATTTTCAAAATCCATGGCCACATGTTTACAATTTCACGTCAAAAATGGCTAAAATTCCAGTTGAAATTTTTTCAAAGTCCCTTAAAAGTTTTCCAATTTTTGTCCCAATTCTTCCCATTCCCATTGAAACTTTTCAAATCCCTCTCAAAATTGTTGACATTCTCTTGAAGCTTTTAAAATTCTCTCTAGAATTTTCAAAATCCATGTCCACATGTTTACAATTTCACGTCAAAAAATTGCTAAAATTCCAGCTGAAATTTTTTCAAAGTCCCTTTAAAAATTTTCCAATTTTTGTCCCAATTCTTCCCATTCCCATTGAAACTTTTCAAATCCCTCTCCAAATTGTTGAAATTCTCTTGAAGCTTTTAAAATTCTCTCTAGAATTTTCAAAATCCATGGCCACATGTTTACAATTTCACGTCAAAAATGGCTAAAATTCCAGTTGAAATTTTTTCAAAGTCCCTTAAAAATTTTCCAATTTTTGTCCCAATTCTTCCCATTCCCATTGAAACTTTTCAAATCCCTCTCAAAAGTGTTGAAATTCTGTTGAAGCTTTTAAAATTCTCTCTAGAATTTTCAAAATCCATGGCCACATGTTTACAATTTCACGTCAAAAAATGGCTAAAATTCCAGTTGAAATTTTTTCAAAGTCCCTTAAAAATTTTCCAATTTTTTGTCCCAATTCTTCCCATTCCCATTGAAACTTTTCAAATCCCTCTCAAAATTGTTGAAATTCTGTTGAAGCTTTTAAAATTCTCTCTAGAATTTTCAAAATCCATGGCCACATGTTTACAATTCACGTCAAAAAATGGCTAAATTCCAGTTGAAATTTTTTTCAAAGTCCCTTCAAAATTTTCCAATTTTTGTCCCAATTCTTCCCATTCCCATTTGAAACTTTTCAAATCCCTCTCAAAATTGTTGAAATTCTCTTGAAGCTTTTAAAATTCTCTCTAGAATTTTCAAAATCCATGGCCACATGTTTACAATTTCACGTAAAAAAATGGCTAAAATTCCAGTTGAAATTTTTTCAAAGTCCCTTAAAAGTTTTCCAATTTTTGTCCCAATTCTTCCCATTCCCATTGAAACTTTTCAAATCCCTCTCAAAATTGTTGAAATTCTCTTGAAGCTTTTAAAATTCTCTCTAGAATTTTCAAAATCCATGGCCACATGTTTACAATTTCACGTCAAAAAATGGCTAAAATTCCAGTTGAAATTTTTTCAAAGTCCCTTAAAAATTTTCCAATTTTTGTCCCAATTCTTCCCATTCCCATTGAAACTTTTCAAATCCCTCTCCAAATTGTTGAAATTCTCTTGAAGCTTTTTAAAATTCTCTCTAGAATTTTCAAAATCCATGTCCACATGTTTACAATTTCACGTCAAAAAATTGGCTAAAATTCCAGTTGAAATTTTTTCAAAGTCCCTTAAAAATTTTCCAATTTTTGTCCCAATTCTTCCCATTCCCATTGAAACTTTTCAAATCCCTCTCCAAATTGTTGAAATTCTCTTGAAGCTTTTTAAAATTCTCTCTAGAATTTTCAAAATCCATGGCCACATGTTTACAATTTCACGTCAAAAATGGCTAAAATTCCAGTTGAAATTTTTTCAAAGTCCCTTAAAAGTTTTCCAATTTTTGTCCCAATTCTTCCCATTCCCATTGAAACTTTTCAAATCCCTCTCCAAATTGTTGAAATTCTCTTGAAGCTTTTAAAATTCTCTCTAGAATTTTTCAAAATCCATGGCCACATGTTTACAATTTCACATAAAAAATAGTTAAAATTCCAGTTGAAATTTTTTCAAAGTCCCTTAAAAATTTTCAAATTTTTGTCCCAATTCTTCCCATTCCCATTGAAACTTTTCAAATCCCTCTCAAAATTGTTGAAATTCTCTTGAAGCTTTTAAAATTCTCTCTAGAATTTTCAAAATCCATGGCCACATGTTTACAATTTCACAATAAAAAAATGGCTAAAATTCCAGTTGAAATTTTTTCAAAGTCCCTTAAAAGTTTTCAATTTTGTCCCAATTCTTCCCATTCCCATTGAAACTTTTGAAATCCCTCCCAAAATTGTTGAAAATCTCTTGAAGCTTTTTAAAATTCTCTCTAGAATTTTCAAAATCCATGTCCACATGTTTACAATTTCACGTCAAAAAATGGCTAAAATTCCAGTTGAAATTTTTCAAAGTCCCTTAAAAATTTTCCAATTTTTGTCCCAATTCTTCCCATTCCCATTGAAACTTTTCAAATCCCACTCAAAATTGTGAAATTCTGTTGAAGCTTTTAAATTCTCTCTAGAATTTTCAAAATCCATGGCCACATGTTTACAATTTCACGTCAAAACATGGCTAAAATTCCAGCTGAAATTTTTTTCAAAGTCCCTTAAAAATTTTCCAGTTTTTGTCCCAATTCTTCCCATTCCCATTGAAACTTTTCAAATCCCTCTCAAAATTGTTGAAATTCTGTTGAAGCTTTTAAAATTCTCTCTAGAATTTTCAAAATCCATGTCCACATGTTTACAATTTCACGTCAAAAATGGCTAAAATTCCAGTTGAAATTTTTCAAAGTCCCTTAAAAATTTTCCCATTTTTGTCCCAATTCTTCCCATTCCCATTGAAACTTTTCAAATCCCTCTCCAAATTGTTGAAATTCTCTTGAAGCTTTAAAATTCCTCTAGAATTTTCAAAATCCATGGCCACATGTTACAATTTCACGTCAAAAAATGGCTGAAATTCCAGTTGAAATTTTTTCAAAGTCCCCTTAAAAATTTTCCAATTTTTGTCCCAATTCTTCCCATTCCCATTGAAACTTTTCAAATCCCTCTCAAAATTGTTGAAATTCTCTTGAAGCTTTTTAAAATTCTCTCTAGAATTTTCAAAATCCATGGCCACATGTTTACAATTTCACGACAAAAAATGGCTAAAATTCCAGTTGAAATTTTTTCAAAGTCCCTTAAAAATTTTCCAATTTTTGTCCCAATTCTTCCCATTCCCATTGAAACTTTTTCAAATCCCTCTCCAAATTGTTGAAATTCTCTTGAAGCTTTTAAAATTCTCTCTAGAATTTTCAAAATCCATGGCCACATGTTTACAATTTCACTTCAAAAAATGGCTAAAATTCCAGTTGAAATTTTTTTCAAAGTCCCTTAAAAATTTTCCAATTTTTGTCCCAATTCTTCCCATTCCCATTGAAACTTTTCAAATCCCTCTCAAAAGTGTTGAAATTCTCTTGAAGCTTTTAAAATTCTCTCTAGAATTTTCAAAATCCATGGCCACATGTTTACAATTTCACGTCAAAAAATGGCTAAAATTCCAGTTGAAATTTTTTCAAAGTCCTTAAAAATTTTCCAATTTTTGTCCCAATTCTTCCCATTCCCATTGAAACTTTTCAAATCCCTCTCAAAATTGTTGAAATTCTCTTGAAGCTTTTAAAATTCTCTCTAGAATTTTCAAAATCCATGTCCACATGTTTACAATTTCACGTCAAAAAATTGCTAAAATTCCAGCTGAAATTTTTTCAAAGTCCCTTAAAAATTTTCCAATTTTTGTCCCAATTCTTCCCATTCCCATTGAAACTTTTCAAATCCCTCTCAAAATTGTTGAAATTCTCTTGAAGCTTTTAAAATTCTCTCTAGAATTTTCAAAATCCACTTCAACATGTTTACAATTTCACGTCAAAAAATGGTTTAAATTCCAGTTGAAATTTTTTCAAAGTCCCTTTCAAAATTTTCCAATTTTTGTCCCAATTCTTCCCATTCCCATTGAAACTTTTCAAATCCCTCTCAAAATTGTTGAAATTCTCTTGAAGCTTTTAAAATTCTCTCTAGAATTTTCAAAATCCATGTCCACATGGTTTACAATTTCACATAAAAAAATGGCTAAAATTCCAGTTGAAATTTTTTCAAAGTCCCTTAAAAATTTTCCAATTTTTGTCCCAATTCTTCCCATTCCCATTGAAACTTTTCAAATCCCTCTCAAAATTGTTGAAATTCTCTTGAAGCTTTTAAATTCTCTCTAGAATTTTTCAAAATCCATGGCCACATGTTTACAATTTCACATAAAAAATTGTTAAAATTCCAGTTGAAATTTTTTCAAAGTCCCTTAAAAATTTTCCAATTTTGTCCCAATTCTTCCCATTCCATTGAAACTTTTCAAATCCCTCTCAAATTGTTGAAATTCTGTTGAAGCTTTTAAAATTCTCTCTAGAATTTTCAAAATCCATGTCCACATGTTTACAATTTCACGTCAAAAATTGCTAAAATTCCAGTTGAAATTTTTTTCAAAGTCCCTTAAAAGTTTTCCAATTTTTGTCCCAATTCTTCCCATTCCCATTGAAACTTTTCAAATCCCTCTCAAAATTGTTGAAATTCTCTTGAAGCTTTTTAAAATTCTCTCTAGAATTTTCAAAATCCATGTCCACATGTTTACAATTTCACGTAAAAAAATTGCTAAAATTCCAGCTGAAATTTTTCAAAGTCCCTTAAAAATTTTCCAATTTTTGTCCCAATTCTTCCCATTCCCATTGAAACTTTTCAAATCCCTCTCAAAATTGTTGAAATTCTGTTGAAGCTTTTAAAATTCTCTCTAGAATTTTCAAAATCCATGTCCACATGTTTACAATTTCACGTCAAAAAATTGCTAAAATTCCAGTTGAAATTTTTTCAAAGTCCCTTTAAAAGTTTTCCAATTTTTGTCCCAATTCTTCCCATTCCCATTGAAACTTTTCAAATCCCTCTCAAAATTGTTGAAATTCTCTTGAAGCTTTTAAAATTCTCTCTAGAATTTTCAAAATCCATGTCCACATGTTTACAATTTCACGTCAAAAAATGGCTAAATTCCAGCTGAAATTTTTTTCAAAGTCCCTTAAAAATTTTCCAATTTTTGTCCCAATTCTTCCCATTCCCATTGAAACTTTTCAAATCCCTCTCCAAATTGTTGAAATTCTGTTGAAGCTTTTAAAATTCTCTCTAGAATTTTCAAAATCCATGGCCACATGTTTACAATTTCACGTAAAAAATGGCTAAAATTCCAGTTGAAATTTTTTCAAAGTCCCTTAAAAGTTTTCCAATTTTTGTCCCAATTCTTCCCATTCCCATTGAAACTTTTCAAATCCCTCTCAAAATTGTTGAAATTCTCTTGAAGCTTTTAAAATTCTCTCTAGAATTTTCAAAATCCATGTCCACATGTTTACAATTTCACGTCAAAAAATGGCTAAAATTCCAGTTGAAATTTTTTCAAAGTCCCTTCAAAATTTTCCAATTTTTGTCCCAATTCTTCCCATTCCCATTGAAACTTTTCAAATCCCTCTCAAAATTGTTGAAATTCTCTTGAAGCTTTTAAAATTCTCTCTAGAATTTTCAAAATCCATGTCCACATGTTTACAATTTCACTAAAAAAATGGCTAAAATCCAGTTGAAATTTTTTTCAAAGTCCCTTAAAAATTTTCCAATTTTGTCCCAATTCTTCCCATTCCCATTGAAACTTTTCAAATCCCTCTCAAAATTGTTGAAATTCTGTTGAAGCTTTTAAAATTCTCTCTAGAATTTTCAAAATCCATGTCCACATGTTTACAATTTCACGTCAAAAAATTGCTAAAATTCCAGTTGAAATTTTTTCAAAGTCCCTTAAAAATTTTCCAATTTTTGTCCAATTCTTCCCATTCCCATTGAAACTTTTCAAATCCCTCTCAAAATTGTTGAAATTCTCTTGAAGCTTTTAAAATTCTCTCTAGAATTTTCAAAATCCATGGCCACATGTTTACAATTTCACGTCAAAAAATGGCTAAAATTCCAGTTGAAATTTTTTTCAAAGTCCCTTAAAATTTTCCAATTTTGTCCCAATTCTTCCCATTCCCATTGAAACTTTTCAAATCCCTCTCAAAATTGTTGAAATTCTCTTGAAGCTTTTAAAATTCTCTCTAGAATTTTCA
>NW_028115742.1:0-113369 GCF_964273445.1 Streptopelia decaocto
TCCCATTGAAACTTTTCAAATCCCTCTCAAAACCGTTGAAATCCTACTGAAAGTTTGACACTGCTCTCTAGAATTTTCAAAGTCCACTTCAACATGTTTACAATTTCACGTCAAAATTGCTAAAATTCCAGTTGAAATTTTTTCAAAGTCCCTTAAAAATTTTCCAATTTTTGTCCCAATTCTTCCCATTCCCATTGAAACTTTTCAAATCCCTCTCAAAATTGTTGAAATTCTGTTGAAGCTTTTAAAATTCTCTCTAGAATTTTCAAAATCCATGTCCACATGTTTACAATTTCACGTCAAAAAATTGCTAAAATTCCAGTTGAAATTTTTTCAAAGTCCCTTAAAAATTTTCCAATTTTTGTCCCAATTCTTCCCATTCCCATTGAAACTTTTCAAATCCCTCTCAAAATTGTTGAAATTCTGTTGAAGCTTTTAAAATTCTCTCTAGAATTTTCAAAATCCATGTCCACATGTTTACAATTTCACTTAAAAAAAATGGCTAAAATTCCAGTTGAAATTTTTTCAAAGTCCCTTAAAAATTTTCCAATTTTTGTCCCAATTCTTCCCATTCCCATTGAAACTTTTCAAATCCCTCTCAAAACTGTTGAAATTCTCTTGAAGCTTTTAAAATTCTCTCTAGAATTTTCAAAATCCATGTCCACATGTTTACAATTTCACATAAAAAAATTGCTAAAATTCCAGTTGAAATTTTTTCAAAGTCCCTTAAAAATTTTCCAATTTTCGTCCCAATTCTTCCCATTCCCATTGAAACTTTTCAAATCCCTCTCAAAATTGTTGAAATCCTCCTGAAAGTTTGACACTGCTCTCTAGAATTTTCAAAATCCACTTCAACATGTTTACAATTTCACGTCAAAATTGCTAAAATTCCAGTTGAAATTTTTTCAAAGTCCCTTAAAAATTTTCCAATTTTTGTCCCAATTCTTCCCATTCCCATTGAAACTTTTCAAATCCCTCTCAAAATTGTTGAAATTCTCTTGAAGCTTTTAAAATTCTCTCTAGAATTTTCAAAATCCATGTCCACATGTTTACAATTTCACGTCAAAAAATTGCTAAAATTCCGGTTGAAATTTTTTCAAAGTCCCTTAAAAATTTTCCAATTTTTGTCCCAATTCTTCCCATTCCCATTGAAACTTTTCAAATCCCTCTCAAAATTGTTGAAATTCTGTTGAAGCTTTTAAAATTCTCTCTAGAATTTTCAAAATCCATGTCCACATGTTTACAATTTCACATCAAAAAATTGCTAAAATTCCAGTTGAAATTTTTTCAAAGTCCCTTAAAAATTTTCCAATTTTCATCCCAATTCTTCCCATTCCCATTGAAACTTTTCAAATCCCTATCAAAATTGTTGAAATTCTGTTGAAGCTTTTAAAATTCTCTCTAGAATTTTCAAAATCCACTTCAACATGTTTACAATTTCACGTCAAAATTGCTAAAATTCCAGTTGAAATTTTTTCAAAGTCCCTTAAAAATTTTCCAATTTTTGTCCCAATTCTTCCCATTCCCATTGAAACTTTTCAAATCCCTCTCAAAATTGTTGAAATTCTCTTGAAGCTTTTAAAATTCTCTCTAGAATTTTCAAAATCCATGTCCACATGTTTACAATTTCACGTCAAAAAATTGCTAAAATTCCGGTTGAAATTTTTTCAAAGTCCCTTAAAAATTTTCCCATTTTTGTCCCAATTCTTCCCATTCCCATTGAAACTTTTCAAATCCCTCTCAAAATTGTTGAAATTCTGTTGAAGCTTTTAAAATTCTCTCTAGAATTTTCAAAATCCATGTCCACATGTTTACAATTTCACGTCAAAAAATGGCTAAAATTCCAGTTGAAATTTTTTCAAAGTCCCTTAAAAATTTTCCAATTTTTGTCCCAATTCTTCCCATTCCCATTGAAACTTTTCAAATCCCTCTCAAAATTGTTGAAATTCTCTTGAAGCTTTTAAAATTCTCTCTAGAATTTTCAAAATCCATGTCCACATGTTTACAATTTCACGTAAAAAAATTGCTAAAATTCCAGTTGAAATTTTTTCAAAGTCCCTTAAAAATTTTCCAATTTTTGTCCCAATTCTTCCCATTCCCATTGAAACTTTTCAAATCCCTCTCAAAATTGTTGAAATTCTCTTGAAGCTTTTAAAATTCTCTCTAGAATTTTCAAAATCCATGTCCACATGTTTACAATTTCACATCAAAAAATTGCTAAAATTCCAGTTGAAATTTTTTCAAAGTCCCTTAGAAATTTTCCAATTTTCATCCCAATTCTTCCCATTCCCATTGAAACTTTTCAAATCCCTCTCAAAATTGTTGAAATTCTGTTGAAGCTTTTAAAATTCTCTCTAGAATTTTCAAAATCCACTTCAACATGTTTACAATTTCACGTCAAAATTGCTAAAATTCCAGTTGAAATTTTTTCAAAGTCCCTTAAAAATTTTCCAATTTTTGTCCCAATTCTTCCCATTCCCATTGAAACTTTTCAAATCCCTCTCAAAATTGTTGAAATTCTCTTGAAGCTTTTAAAATTCTCTCTAGAATTTTCAAAATCCATGTCCACATGTTTACAATTTCACGTCAAAAAATTGCTAAAATTCCGGTTGAAATTTTTTCAAAGTCCCTTAAAAATTTTCCTATTTTTGTCCCAATTCTTCCCATTCCCATTGAAACTTTTCAAATCCCTCTCAAAATTGTTGAAATTCTGTTGAAGCTTTTAAAATTCTCTCCAGAATTTTCAAAATCCATGTCCACATGTTTACAATTTCACGTCAAAAAATTGCTAAAATTCCAGTTGAAATTTTTTCAAAGTCCCTTAAAAATTTTCCAATTTTTGTCCCAATTCTTCCCATTCCCATTGAAACTTTTCAAATCCCTCTCAAAATTGTTGAAATTCTGTTGAAGCTTTTAAAATTCTCTCTAGAATTTTCAAAGTCCACTTCAACATGTTTACAATTTCACGTCCAAATTGCTAAAATTCCAGTTGAAATTTTTTCAATGTCCCTTAAAAATTTTCCAATTTTTGTCCCAATTCTTCCCATTCCCATTGAAACTTTTCAAATCCCTCTCAAAATTGTTGAAATTCTGTTGAAGCTTTTAAAATTCTCTCTAGAATTTTCAAAATCCATGTCCACATGTTTACAATTTCATGTCAAAAAATTGCTAAAATTCCAGTTGAAATTTTTTCTAAGTCCCATTAAAATGTTCCAATTTTTGTCCCAATTCTTCCCATTCCCATTGAAACTTTTTCAAATCCCTCTCAAAACTGTTGGAATTCTGTTGAAGCTTTTAAAATTCTCTCTAGAATTTTCAAAATCCACTTCAACATGTTTACAATTTCACGTCAAAAAATTGCTAAAATTCCAGTTGAAATTTTTTCAAAGTCCCTTAAAAATGTTCCAATTTTCGTCCCAATTCTTCCCATTCCCATTGAAACTTTTCAAATCCCTGTCAAAACTGTTGAAATCCTACTGAAAGTTTGACACTGCTCTCTAGAATTTTCAAAATCCACTTCAACATGTTTACAATTTCACGTCAAAATTGCTAAAATTCCAGTTGAAATTTTTTCAAAGTCCCTTAAAAATTTTCCCATTTTTGTCCCAATTCTTCCCATTCCCATTGAAACTTTTCAAATCCCTCTCAAAATTGTTGAAATTCTGTTGAAGCTTTTAAAATTCTCTCTAGAATTTTCAAAATCCACTTCAACATGTTTACAATTTCACGTCAAAAAATTGCTAAAATTCCAGTTGAAATTTTTTCAAAGTCCCTTAAAAATTTTCCAATTTTTGTCCCAATTCTTCCCATTCCCACTGAAACTTTTCAAATCCCTCTCAAAATTGTTGAAATTCTGTTGAAGCTTTTAAAATTCTCTCTAGAATTTTCAAAATCCATGTCCACATGTTTACAATTTCACATCAAAAAATTGCTAAAATTCCAGTTGAAATTTTTTCAAAGTCCCTTAAAAATTTTCCCATTTTTGTCCCAATTCTTCCCATTCCCATTGAAACTTTTCAAATCCCTCTCAAAATTGTTGAAATTCTCTTGAAGCTTTTAAAATTCTCTCTAGAATTTTCAAAATCCATGTCCACATGTTTACAATTTCACATCAAAAAATTGCTAAAATTCCAGTTGAAATTTTTTCAAAGTCCCTTAGAAATTTTCCAATTTTCATCCCAATTCTTCCCATTCCCATTGAAACTTTTCAAATCCCTCTCAAAATTGTTGAAATTCTGTTGAAGCTTTTAAAATTCTCTCTAGAATTTTCAAAATCCACTTCAACATGTTTACAATTTCACGTCAAAATTGCTAAAATTCCAGTTGAAATTTTTTCAAAGTCCCTTAAAAATTTTCCAATTTTTGTCCCAATTCTTCCCATTCCCATTGAAACTTTTCAAATCCCTCTCAAAATTGTTGAAATTCTCTTGAAGCTTTTAAAATTCTCTCTAGAATTTTCAAAATCCATGTCCACATGTTTACAATTTCACGTCAAAAAATTGCTAAAATTCCGGTTGAAATTTTTTCAAAGTCCCTTAAAAATTTTCCCATTTTTGTCCCAATTCTTCCCATTCCCATTGAAACTTTTCAAATCCCTCTCAAAATTGTTGAAATTCTGTTGAAGCTTTTAAAATTCTCTCCAGAATTTTCAAAATCCATGTCCACATGTTTATAATTTCACGTCAAAAAATTGCTAAAATTCCAGTTGAAATTTTTTCAAAGTCCCTTAAAAATTTTCCAATTTTTGTCCCAATTCTTCCCATTCCCATTGAAACTTTTCAAATCCCTCTCAAAATTGTTGAAATTCTGTTGAAGCTTTTAAAATTCTCTCTAGAATTTTCAAAGTCCACTTCAACATGTTTACAATTTCACGTCCAAATTGCTAAAATTCCAGTTGAAATTTTTTCAATGTCCCTTAAAAATTTTCCAATTTTTGTCCCAATTCTTCCCATTCCCATTGAAACTTTTCAAATCCCTCTCAAAATTGTTGAAATTCTGTTGAAGCTTTTAAAATTCTCTCTAGAATTTTCAAAATCCATGTCCACATGTTTACAATTTCATGTCAAAAAATTGCTAAAATTCCAGTTGAAATTTTTTCTAAGTCCCTTTAAAATGTTCCAATTTTTGTCCCAATTCTTCCCATTCCCATTGAAACTTTTTCAAATCCCTCTCAAAACTGTTGGAATTCTGTTGAAGCTTTTAAAATTCTCTCTAGAATTTTCAAAATCCACTTCAACATGTTTACAATTTCACGTCAAAAAATTGCTAAAATTCCAGTTGAAATTTTTTCAAAGTCCCTTAAAAATGTTCCAATTTTCGTCCCAATTCTTCCCATTCCCATTGAAACTTTTCAAATCCCTGTCAAAACTGTTGAAATCCTACTGAAAGTTTGACACTGCTCTCTAGAATTTTCAAAATCCACTTCAACATGTTTACAATTTCACGTCAAAATTGCTAAAATTCCAGTTGAAATTTTTTCAAAGTCCCTTAAAAATTTTCCCATTTTTGTCCCAATTCTTCCCATTCCCATTGAAACTTTTCAAATCCCTCTCAAAATTGTTGAAATTCTGTTGAAGCTTTTAAAATTCTCTCTAGAATTTTCAAAATCCACTTCAACATGTTTACAATTTCACGTCAAAAAATTGCTAAAATTCCAGTTGAAATTTTTTCAAAGTCCCTTAAAAATTTTCCAATTTTTGTCCCAATTCTTCCCATTCCCACTGAAACTTTTCAAATCCCTCTCAAAATTGTTGAAATTCTGTTGAAGCTTTTAAAATTCTCTCTAGAATTTTCAAAATCCATGTCCACATGTTTACAATTTCACGTCCAAATTGCTAAAATTCCAGTTGAAATTTTTTCAAAGTCCCTTAAAAATTTTCCCATTTTTGTCCCAATTCTTCCCATTCCCATTGAAACTTTTCAAATCCCTCTCAAAATTGTTGAAATTCTCTTGAAGCTTTTAAAATTCTCTCTAGAATTTTCAAAATCCATGTCCACATGTTTACAATTTCACGTCAAAAAATTGCTAAAATTCCGGTTGAAATTTTTTCAAAGTCCCTTAAAAATTTTCCCATTTTTGTCCCAATTCTTCCCATTCCCATTGAAACTTTTCAAATCCCTCTCAAAATTGTTGAAATTCTGTTGAAGCTTTTAAAATTCTCTCTAGAATTTTCAAAATCCATGTCCACATGTTTACAATTTCACGTCAAAAAATGGCTAAAATTCCAGTTGAAATTTTTTCAAAGTCCCTTAAAAATTTTCCAATTTTTGTCCCAATTCTTCCCATTCCCATTGAAACTTTTCAAATCCCTCTCAAAATTGTTGAAATTCTCTTGAACCTTTTAAAATTCTCTCTAGAATTTTCAAAATCCATGTCCACATGTTTACAATTTCACGTAAAAAAATTGCTAAAATTCCAGTTGAAATTTTTTCAAAGTCCCTTAAAAATTTTCCAATTTTTGTCCCAATTCTTCCCATTCCCATTGAAACTTTTCAAATCCCTCTCAAAATTGTTGAAATTCTGTTGAAGCTTTTAAAATTCTCTCTAGAATTTTCAAAGTCCACTTCAACATGTTTACAATTTCACGTCCAAATTGCTAAAATTCCAGTTGAAATTTTTTCAATGTC
This sequence comes from Streptopelia decaocto, assembly GCF_964273445.1. Classification (NCBI taxonomy): domain Eukaryota; kingdom Metazoa; phylum Chordata; class Aves; order Columbiformes; family Columbidae; genus Streptopelia; species Streptopelia decaocto. Next base: position 6,628 of record NW_028115742.1, read on the forward strand.
CCTTAAAAATTTTCCAATTTTTGTCCCAATTCTTCCCATTCCCATTGAAACTTTTCAAATCCCTCTCAAAATTGTTGAAATTCTGTTGAAGCTTTTAAAATTCTCTCTAGAATTTTCAAAATCCATGTCCACATGTTTACAATTTCATGTCAAAAAATTGCTAAAATTCCAGTTGAAATTTTTTCTAAGTCCCTTTAAAATGTTCCAATTTTTGTCCCAATTCTTCCCATTCCCATTGAAACTTTTTCAAATCCCTCTCAAAACTGTTGGAATTCTGTTGAAGCTTTTAAAATTCTCTCTAGAATTTTCAAAATCCACTTCAACATGTTTACAATTTCACGTCAAAAAATTGCTAAAATTCCAGTTGAAATTTTTTCAAAGTCCCTTAAAAATGTTCCAATTTTCGTCCCAATTCTTCCCATTCCCATTGAAACTTTTCAAATCCCTGTCAAAACTGTTGAAATCCTACTGAAAGTTTGACACTGCTCTCTAGAATTTTCAAAATCCACTTCAACATGTTTACAATTTCACGTCAAAATTGCTAAAATTCCAGTTGAAATTTTTTCAAAGTCCCTTAAAAATTTTCCCATTTTTGTCCCAATTCTTCCCATTCCCATTGAAACTTTTCAAATCCCTCTCAAAATTGTTGAAATTCTGTTGAAGCTTTTAAAATTCTCTCTAGAATTTTCAAAATCCACTTCAACATGTTTACAATTTCACGTCAAAAAATTGCTAAAATTCCAGTTGAAATTTTTTCAAAGTCCCTTAAAAATTTTCCAATTTTTGTCCCAATTCTTCCCATTCCCACTGAAACTTTTCAAATCCCTCTCAAAATTGTTGAAATTCTGTTGAAGCTTTTAAAATTCTCTCTAGAATTTTCAAAATCCATGTCCACATGTTTACAATTTCACGTCCAAATTGCTAAAATTCCAGTTGAAATTTTTTCAAAGTCCCTTAAAAATTTTCCCATTTTTGTCCCAATTCTTCCCATTCCCATTGAAACTTTTCAAATCCCTCTCAAAATTGTTGAAATTCTCTTGAAGCTTTTAAAATTCTCTCTAGAATTTTCAAAATCCATGTCCACATGTTTACAATTTCACATCAAAAAATTGCTAAAATTCCAGTTGAAATTTTTTCAAAGTCCCTTAAAAATTTTCCAATTTTCATCCCAATTCTTCCCATTCCCATTGAAACTTTTCAAATCCCTATCAAAATTGTTGAAATTCTGTTGAAGCTTTTAAAATTCTCTCTAGAATTTTCAAAATCCACTTCAACATGTTTACAATTTCACGTCAAAATTGCTAAAATTCCAGTTGAAATTTTTTCAAAGTCCCTTAAAAATTTTCCAATTTTTGTCCCAATTCTTCCCATTCCCATTGAAACTTTTCAAATCCCTCTCAAAATTGTTGAAATTCTCTTGAAGCTTTTAAAATTCTCTCTAGAATTTTCAAAATCCATGTCCACATGTTTACAATTTCACGTCAAAAAATTGCTAAAATTCCGGTTGAAATTTTTTCAAAGTCCCTTAAAAATTTTCCCATTTTTGTCCCAATTCTTCCCATTCCCATTGAAACTTTTCAAATCCCTCTCAAAATTGTTGAAATTCTGTTGAAGCTTTTAAAATTCTCTCTAGAATTTTCAAAATCCATGTCCACATGTTTACAATTTCACGTCAAAAAATGGCTAAAATTCCAGTTGAAATTTTTTCAAAGTCCCTTAAAAATTTTCCAATTTTTGTCCCAATTCTTCCCATTCCCATTGAAACTTTTCAAATCCCTCTCAAAATTGTTGAAATTCTCTTGAACCTTTTAAAATTCTCTCTAGAATTTTCAAAATCCATGTCCACATGTTTACAATTTCACGTAAAAAAATTGCTAAAATTCCAGTTGAAATTTTTTCAAAGTCCCTTAAAAATTTTCCCATTTTTGTCCCAATTCTTCCCATTCCCATTGAAACTTTTCAAATCCCTCTCAAAATTGTTGAAATTCTGTTGAAGCTTTTAAAATTCTCTCTAGAATTTTCAAAATCCATGTCCACATGTTTACAATTTCACGTCAAAAAATGGCTAAAATTCCAGTTGAAATTTTTTCAAAGTCCCTTAAAAATTTTCCAATTTTCGTCCCAATTCTTCCCATTCCCATTGAAACTTTTCAAATCCCTCTCAAAACTGTTGAAATCCTACTGAAAGTTTGACACTGCTCTCTAGGATTTTCAAAGTCCACTTCAACATGTTTACAATTTCACGTCAAAATTGCTAAAATTCCAGTTGAAATTTTTTCAAAGTCCCTTAAAAATTTTCCAATTTTTGTCCCAATTCTTCCCATTCCCATTGAAACTTTTCAAATCCCTCTCAAAATTGTTGAAATTCTCTTGAAGCTTTTAAAATTCTCTCTAGAATTTTCAAAGTCCACTTCAACATGTTTACAATTTCACGTAAAAAAATTGCTAAAATTCCAGTTGAAATTTTTTCAAAGTCCCTTAAAAATTTTCCAATTTTCGTCCCAATTCTTCCCATTCCCATTGAAACTTTTCAAATCCCTCTCAAAATTGTTGAAATTCTCTTGAAGCTTTTAAAATTCTCTCTAGAATTTTCAAAATCCATGTCCACATGTTTACAATTTCACATCAAAAAATTGCTAAAATTCCAGTTGAAATTTTTTCAAAGTCCCTTAAAAATTTTCCAATTTTCATCCCAATTCTTCCCATTCCCATTGAAACTTTTCAAATCCCTATCAAAATTGTTGAAATTCTGTTGAAGCTTTTAAAATTCTCTCTAGAATTTTCAAAATCCACTTCAACATGTTTACAATTTCACGTCAAAATTGCTAAAATTCCAGTTGAAATTTTTTCAAAGTCCCTTAAAAATTTTCCAATTTTTGTCCCAATTCTTCCCATTCCCATTGAAACTTTTCAAATCCCTCTCAAAATTGTTGAAATTCTGTTGAAGCTTTTAAAATTCTCTCTAGAATTTTCAAAATCCATGTCCACATGTTTACAATTTCACGTCAAAAAATGGCTAAAATTCCAGTTGAAATTTTTTCAAAGTCCCTTAAAAATTTTCCAATTTTTGTCCCAATTCTTCCCATTCCCATTGAAACTTTTCAAATCCCTCTCAAAATCGTTGAAATTCTGTTGAAGCTTTTAAAATTCTCTCCAGAATTTTCAAAGTCCACTTCAACATGTTTACAATTTCACGTCAAAATTGCTAAAATTCCAGTTGAAATTTTTTCAAAGTCCCTTAAAAATTTTCCAATTTTTGTCCCCATTCTTCCCATTCCCATTGAAACTTTTCAAATCCCTCTCAAAATTGTTGAAATTCTCTTGAAGCTTTTAAAATTCTCTCTAGAATTTTCAAAATCCATGTCCACATGTTTACAATTTCACGTCCAAATTGCTAAAATTCCAGTTGAAATTTTTTCAAAGTCCCTTAAAAATTTTCCAATTTTTGTCCCAATTCTTCCCATTCCCATTGAAACTTTTCAAATCCCTCTCAAAATTGTTGAAATTCTGTTGAAGCTTTTAAAATTCTCTCTAGAATTTTCAAAATCCATGTCCACATGTTTACAATTTCACATAAAAAAATTGCTAAAATTCCAGTTGAAATTTTTTCAAAGTCCCTTAAAAATTTTCCCATTTTTGTCTCAATTCTTCCCATTCCCATTGAAACTTTTCAAATCCCTCTCAAAATTGTTGAAATTCTGTTGAAGCTTTTAAAATTCTCTCTAGAATTTTCAAAATCCATGTCCACATGTTTACAATTTCACGTCAAAAAATGGCTAAAATTCCAGTTGAAATTTTTTCAAAGTCCCTTAAAAATTTTCCAATTTTTGTCCCAATTCTTCCCATTCCCATTGAAACTTTTCAAATCCCTCTCAAAATTGTTGAAATTCTGTTGAAGCTTTTAAAATTCTCTCTAGAATTTTCAAAATCCATGTCCACATGTTTACAATTTCACTTAAAAAAAATGGCTAAAATTCCAGTTGAAATTTTTTCAAAGTCCCTTAAAAATTTTCCAATTTTTGTCCCAATTCTTCCCATTCCCATTGAAACTTTTCAAATCCCTCTCAAAACTGTTGAAATTCTCTTGAAGCTTTTAAAATTCTCTCTAGAATTTTCAAAATCCATGTCCACATGTTTACAATTTCACGTCAAAAAATTGCTAAAATTCCAGTTGAAATTTTTTCAAAGTCCCTTAAAAATTTTCCAATTTTCGTCCCAATTCTTCCCATTCCCATTGAAACTTTTCAAATCCCTCTCAAAATTGTTGAAATCCTACTGAAAGTTTGACACTGCTCTCTAGAATTTTCAAAATCCACTTCAACATGTTTACAATTTCACGTCAAAATTGCTAAAATTCCAGTTGAAATTTTTTCAAAGTCCCTTAAAAGTTTTCCAATTTTTGTCCCAATTCTTCCCATTCCCATTGAAACTTTTCAAATCCCTCTCAAAATTGTTGAAATTCTGTTGAAGCTTTTAAAATTCTCTCTAGAATTTTCAAAATCCACTTCAACATGTTTACAATTTCACATAAAAAAATTGCTAAAATTCCAGTTGAAATTTTTTCAAAGTCCCTTAAAAATTTTCCCATTTTTGTCTCAATTCTTCCCATTCCCATTGAAACTTTTCAAATCCCTCTCAAAATTGTTGAAATTCTGTTGAAGCTTTTAAAATTCTCTCTAGAATTTTCAAAATCCATGTCCACATGTTTACAATTTCACATCAAAAAATTGCTAAAATTCCAGTTGAAATTTTTTCAAAGTCCCTTAAAAATTTTCCAATTTTTGTCCCAATTCTTCCCATTCCCATTGAAACTTTTCAAATCCCTCTCAAAATTGTTGAAATTCTGTTGAAGCTTTTAAAATTCTCTCTAGAATTTTCAAAGTCCACTTCAACATGTTTACAATTTCACGTCAAAAAATTGCTAAAATTCCATTTGAAATTTTTTCAACGTCCCTTAAAAATTTTCCATTTTTTGTCCCAATTCTTCCCATTCCCATTGAAACTTTTCAAATCCCTCTCAAAATTGTTGAAATTCTGTTGAAGCTTTTAAAATTCTCTCTAGAATTTTCAAAATCCATGTCCACATGTTTACAATTTCACATAAAAAAATTGCTAAAATTCCAGTTGCAATTTTTTCGAAGTCCCTTAAAAATTTTCCCATTTTTGTCCCAATTCTTCCCATTCCCATTGAAACTTTTCAAATCCCTCTCAAAATTGTTGAAATTCTCTTGAAGCTTTTAAAATTCTCTCTAGAATTTTCAAAATCCATGTCCACATGTTTACAATTTCACATCAAAAAATTGCTAAAATTCCAGTTGAAATTTTTTCAAAGTCCCTTAAAAATTTTCCAATTTTCATCCCAATTCTTCCCATTCCCATTGAAACTTTTCAAATCCCTATCAAAATTGTTGAAATTCTGTTGAAGCTTTTAAAATTCTCTCTAGAATTTTCAAAATCCACTTCAACATGTTTACAATTTCACGTCAAAATTGCTAAAATTCCAGTTGAAATTTTTTCAAAGTCCCTTAAAAATTTTCCCATTTTTGTCCCAATTCTTCCCATTCCCATTGAAACTTTTCAAATCCCTCTCAAAATTGTTGAAATTCTCTTGAAGCTTTTAAAATTCTCTCTAGAATTTTCAAAATCCATGTCCACATGTTTACAATTTCACGTCAAAAAATTGCTAAAATTCCGGTTGAAATTTTTTCAAAGTCCCTTAAAAATTTTCCCATTTTTGTCCCAATTCTTCCCATTCCCATTGAAACTTTTCAAGTCCCTCTCAAAATTGTTGAAATTCTGTTGAAGCTTTTAAAATTCTCTCTAGAATTTTCAAAATCCATGTCCACATGTTTACAATTTCACGTCAAAAAATGGCTAAAATTCCAGTTGAAATTTTTTCAAAGTCCCTTAAAAATTTTCCAATTTTTGTCCCAATTCTTCCCATTCCCATTGAAACTTTTCAAATCCCTCTCAAAATTGTTGAAATTCTCTTGAACCTTTTAAAATTCTCTCTAGAATTTTCAAAATCCATGTCCACATGTTTACAATTTCACGTAAAAAAATTGCTAAAATTCCAGTTGAAATTTTTTCAAAGTCCCTTAAAAATTTTCCAATTTTTGTCCCAATTCTTCCCATTCCCATTGAAACTTTTCAAATCCCTCTCAAAATTGTTGAAATTCTCTTGAAGCTTTTAAAATTCTCTCTAGAATTTTCAAAATCCATGTCCACATGTTTACAATTTCACGTAAAAAAATTGCTAAAATTCCAGTTGAAATTTTTTCAAAGTCCCTTAAAAATTTTCCAATTTTCGTCCCAATTCTTCCCATTCCCATTGAAACTTTTCAAATCCCTCTCAAAACTGTTGAAATCCTACTGAAAGTTTGACACTGCTCTCTAGAATTTTCAAAGTCCACTTCAACATGTTTACAATTTCACGTCAAAATTGCTAAAATTCCAGTTGAAATTTTTTCAAAGTCCCTTAAAAATTTTCCAATTTTTGTCCCAATTCTTCCCATTCCCATTGAAACTTTTCAAATCCCTCTCAAAATTGTTGAAATTCTCTTGAAGCTTTTAAAATTCTCTCTAGAATTTTCAAAGTCCACTTCAACATGTTTACAATTTCACGTAAAAAAATTGCTAAAATTCCAGTTGAAATTTTTTCAAAGTCCCTTAAAAATTTTCCAATTTTCGTCCCAATTCTTCCCATTCCCATTGAAACTTTTCAAATCCCTCTCAAAATTGTTGAAATTCTCTTGAAGCTTTTAAAATTCTCTCTAGAATTTTCAAAATCCATGTCCACATGTTTACAATTTCACATCAAAAAATTGCTAAAATTCCAGTTGAAATTTTTTCAAAGTCCCTTAAAAATTTTCCAATTTTCATCCCAATTCTTCCCATTCCCATTGAAACTTTTCAAATCCCTATCAAAATTGTTGAAATTCTGTTGAAGCTTTTAAAATTCTCTCTAGAATTTTCAAAATCCACTTCAACATGTTTACAATTTCACGTCAAAATTGCTAAAATTCCAGTTGAAATTTTTTCAAAGTCCCTTAAAAATTTTCCAATTTTTGTCCCAATTCTTCCCATTCCCATTGAAACTTTTCAAATCCCTCTCAAAATTGTTGAAATTCTGTTGAAGCTTTTAAAATTCTCTCTAGAATTTTCAAAATCCATGTCCACATGTTTACAATTTCACGTCAAAAAATGGCTAAAATTCCAGTTGAAATTTTTTCAAAGTCCCTTAAAAATTTTCCAATTTTTGTCCCAATTCTTCCCATTCCCATTGAAACTTTTCAAATCCCTCTCAAAATTGTTGAAATTCTCTTGAAACTTTTAAAATTCTCTCTAGAATTTTCAAAATCCATGTCCACATGTTTACAATTTCACGTAAAAAAATTGCTAAAATTCCAGTTGAAATTTTTTCAAAGTCCCTTAAAAATTTTCCAATTTTTGTCCCAATTCTTCCCATTCCCATTGAAACTTTTCAAATCCCTCTCAAAATTGTTGAAATTCTCTTGAAGCTTTTAAAATTCTCTCTAGAATTTTCAAAATCCATGTCCACATGTTTACAATTTCACGTAAAAAAATTGCTAAAATTCCAGTTGAAATTTTTTCAAAGTCCCTTAAAAATTTTCCAATTTTCGTCCCAATTCTTCCCATTCCCATTGAAACTTTTCAAATCCCTCTCAAAACTGTTGAAATCCTACTGAAAGTTTGACACTGCTCTCTAGAATTTTCAAAGTCCACTTCAACATGTTTACAATTTCACGTCAAAATTGCTAAAATTCCAGTTGAAATTTTTTCAAAGTCCCTTAAAAATTTTCCAATTTTTGTCCCAATTCTTCCCATTCCCATTGAAACTTTTCAAATCCCTCTCAAAATTGTTGAAATTCTCTTGAAGCTTTTAAAATTCTCTCTAGAATTTTCAAAGTCCACTTCAACATGTTTACAATTTCACGTAAAAAAATTGCTAAAATTCCAGTTGAAATTTTTTCAAAGTCCCTTAAAAATTTTCCAATTTTCGTCCCAATTCTTCCCATTCCCATTGAAACTTTTCAAATCCCTCTCAAAACTGTTGAAATCCTACTGAAAGTTTGACACTGCTCTCTAGAATTTTCAAAGTCCACTTCAACATGTTTACAATTTCACGTCAAAATTGCTAAAATTCCAGTTGAAATTTTTTCAAAGTCCCTTCAAAATTTTCCAATTTTTGTCCCAATTCTTCCCATTCCCATTGAAACTTTTCAAATCCCTCTCAAAATTGTTGAAATTCTGTTGAAGCTTTTAAAATTCTCTCTAGAATTTTCAAAATCCACTTCAACATGTTTACAATTTCACGTCAAAAAATTGCTAAAATTCCAGTTGAAATTTTTTCAAAGTCCCTTAAAAATTTTCCAATTTTTGTCCCCATTCTTCCCATTCCCATTGAAACTTTTCAAATCCCTCTCAAAATTGTTGAAATTCTCTTGAAGCTTTTAAAATTCTCTCTAGAATTTTCAAAATCCATGTCCACATGTTTACAATTTCACGTCCAAATTGCTAAAATTCCAGTTGAAATTTTTTCAAAGTCCCTTAAAAATTTTCCAATTTTTGTCCCAATTCTTCCCATTCCCATTGAAACTTTTCAAATCCCTCTCAAAATTGTTGAAATTCTGTTGAAGCTTTTAAAATTCTCTCTAGAATTTTCAAAATCCACTTCAACATGTTTACAATTTCACATAAAAAAATTGCTAAAATTCCAGTTGAAATTTTTTCAAAGTCCCTTAAAAATTTTCCCATTTTTGTCTCAATTCTTCCCATTCCCATTGAAACTTTTCAAATCCCTCTCAAAATTGTTGAAATTCTGTTGAAGCTTTTAAAATTCTCTCTAGAATTTTCAAAATCCATGTCCACATGTTTACAATTTCACGTCAAAAAATGGCTAAAATTCCAGTTGAAATTTTTTCAAAGTCCCTTAAAAATTTTCCAATTTTTGTCCCAATTCTTCCCATTCCCATTGAAACTTTTCAAATCCCTCTCAAAATTGTTGAAATTCTGTTGAAGCTTTTAAAATTCTCTCTAGAATTTTCAAAGTCCACTTCAACATGTTTACAATTTCACTTAAAAAAAATGGCTAAAATTCCAGTTGAAATTTTTTCAAAGTCCCTTAAAAATTTTCCAATTTTTGTCCCAATTCTTCCCATTCCCATTGAAACTTTTCAAATCCCTCTCAAAACTGTTGAAATTCTCTTGAAGCTTTTAAAATTCTCTCTAGAATTTTCAAAATCCATGTCCACATGTTTACAATTTCACGTCAAAAAATTGCTAAAATTCCAGTTGAAATTTTTTCAAAGTCCCTTAAAAATTTTCCAATTTTTGTCCCAATTCTTCCCATTCCCACTGAAACTTTTCAAATCCCTCTCAAAATTGTTGAAATCCTACTGAAAGTTTGACACTGCTCTCTAGAATTTTCAAAATCCACTTCAACATGTTTACAATTTCACGTCAAAATTGCTAAAATTCCAGTTGAAATTTTTTCAAAGTCCCTTAAAAATTTTCCAATTTTCATCCCAATTCTTCCCATTCCCATTGAAACTTTTCAAATCCCTCTCAAAATTGTTGAAATTCTGTTGAAGCTTTTAAAATTCTCTCTAGAATTTTCAAAATCCACTTCAACATGTTTACAATTTCACATAAAAAAATTGCTAAAATTCCAGTTGAAATTTTTTCAAAGTCCCTGAAAAATTTTCCCATTTTTGTCTCAATTCTTCCCATTCCCATTGAAACTTTTCAAATCCCTCTCAAAATTGTTGAAATTCTGTTGAAGCTTTTAAAATTCTCTCTAGAATTTTCAAAATCCATGTCCACATGTTTACAATTTCACATCAAAAAATTGCTAAAATTCCAGTTGAAATTTTTTCAAAGTCCCTTAAAAATTTTCCAATTTTTGTCCCAATTCTTCCCATTCCCATTGAAACTTTTCAAATCCCTCTCAAAATTGTTGAAATTCTGTTGAAGCTTTTAAAATTCTCTCTAGAATTTTCAAAGTCCACTTCAACATGTTTACAATTTCACGTCAAAAAATGGCTAAAATTCCAGTTGAAATTTTTTCAAAGTCCCTTAAAAATTTTCCATTTTTTGTCCCAATTCTTCCCATTCCCATTGAAACTTTTCAAATCCCTCTCAAAATTGTTGAAATTCTCTTGAAGCTTTTAAAATTCTCTCTAGAATTTTCAAAATCCATGTCCACATGTTTACAATTTCACATAAAAAAATTGCTAAAATTCCAGTTGCAATTTTTTCGAAGTCCCTTAAAAATTTTCCCATTTTTGTCCCAATTCTTCCCATTCCCATTGAAACTTTTCAAATCCCTCTCAAAATTGTTGAAATTCTCTTGAAGCTTTTAAAATTCTCTCTAGAATTTTCAAAATCCATGTCCACATGTTTACAATTTCACATCAAAAAATTGCTAAAATTCCAGTTGAAATTTTTTCAAAGTCCCTTAAAAATTTTCCAATTTTCATCCCAATTCTTCCCATTCCCATTGAAACTTTTCAAATCCCTATCAAAATTGTTGAAATTCTGTTGAAGCTTTTAAAATTCTCTCTAGAATTTTCAAAATCCACTTCAACATGTTTACAATTTCACGTCAAAATTGCTAAAATTCCAGTTGAAATTTTTTCAAAGTCCCTTAAAAATTTTCCCATTTTTGTCCCAATTCTTCCCATTCCCATTGAAACTTTTCAAATCCCTCTCAAAATTGTTGAAATTCTGTTGAAGCTTTTAAAATTCTCTCTAGAATTTTCAAAATCCATGTCCACATGTTTACAATTTCACGTCAAAAAATTGCTAAAATTCCGGTTGAAATTTTTTCAAAGTCCCTTAAAAATTTTCCCATTTTTGTCCCAATTCTTCCCATTCCCATTGAAACTTTTCAAATCCCTCTCAAAATTGTTGAAATTCTGTTGAAGCTTTTAAAATTCTCTCTAGAATTTTCAAAATCCATGTCCACATGTTTACAATTTCACTTAAAAAAAATGGCTAAAATTCCAGTTGAAATTTTTTCAAAGTCCCTTAAAAATTTTCCAATTTTCGTCCCAATTCTTCCCATTCCCATTGAAACTTTTCAAATCCCTCTCAAAACTGTTGAAATCCTACTGAAAGTTTGACACTGCTCTCTAGAATTTTCAAAGTCCACTTCAACATGTTTACAATTTCACGTCAAAATTGCTAAAATTCCAGTTGAAATTTTTTCAAAGTCCCTTAAAAATTTTCCAATTTTTGTCCCAATTCTTCCCATTCCCATTGAAACTTTTCAAATCCCTCTCAAAATTGTTGAAATTCTCTTGAAGCTTTTAAAATTCTCTCTAGAATTTTCAAAATCCATGTCCACATGTTTACAATTTCACGTAAAAAAATTGCTAAAATTCCAGTTGAAATTTTTTCAAAGTCCCTTAAAAATTTTCCAATTTTCGTCCCAATTCTTCCCATTCCCATTGAAACTTTTCAAATCCCTCTCAAAACTGTTGAAATCCTACTGAAAGTTTGACACTGCTCTCTAGAATTTTCAAAGTCCACTTCAACATGTTTACAATTTCACGTCAAAATTGCTAAAATTCCAGTTGAAATTTTTTCAAAGTCCCTTAAAAATTTTCCAATTTTCATCCCAATTCTTCCCATTCCCATTGAAACTTTTCAAATCCCTCTCAAAATTGTTGAAATTCTGTTGAAGCTTTTAAAATTCTCTCTAGAATTTTCAAAGTCCACTTCAACATGTTTACAATTTCACGTCAAAATTGCTAAAATTCCAGTTGAAATTTTTTCAAAGTCCCTGAAAAATTTTCCAATTTTTGTCCCAATTCTTCCCATTCCCATTGAAACTTTTCAAATCCCTCTCAAAATTGTTGAAATTCTCTTGAAGCTTTTAAAATTCTCTCTAGAATTTTCAAAATCCATGTCCACATGTTTACAATTTCACGTCAAAAAATTGCTAAAATTCCAGTTGAAATTTTTTCAAAGTCCCTTCAAAATTTTCCAATTTTTGTCCCAATTCTTCCCATTCCCATTGAAACTTTTCAAATCCCTCTCAAAATTGTTGAAATTCTCTTGAAGCTTTTAAAATTCTCTCTAGAATTTTCAAAATCCATGTCCACATGTTTACAATTTCACTTAAAAAAAATGGCTAAAATTCCAGTTGAAATTTTTTCAAAGTCCCTTAAAAATGTTCCAATTTTTGTCCCAATTCTTCCCATTCCCATTGAAACTTTTCAAATCCCTCTCAAAACTGTTGAAATTCTCTTGAAGCTTTTAAAATTCTCTCTAGAATTTTCAAAATCCACTTCAACATGTTTACAATTTCACGTCAAAAAATTGCTAAAATTCCAGTTGAAATTTTTTCAAAGTCCCTTAAAAATTTTCCAATTTTCGTCCCAATTCTTCCCATTCCCATTGAAACTTTTCAAATCCCTGTCAAAATTGTTGAAATCCTACTGAAAGTTTGACACTGCTCTCTAGAATTTTCAAAATCCACTTCAACATGTTTACAATTTCACGTCAAAATTGCTAAAATTCCAGTTGAAATTTTTTCAAAGTCCCTTAAAAGTTTTCCAATTTTTGTCCCAATTCTTCCCATTCCCATTGAAACTTTTCAAATCCCTCTCAAAATTGTTGAAATTCTGTTGAAGCTTTTAAAATTCTCTCTAGAATTTTCAAAATCCACTTCAACATGTTTACAATTTCACGTAAAAATTGCTAAAATTCCAGTTGAAATTTTTTCAAAGTCCCTTAAAAATTTTCCAATTTTTGTCCCAATTCTTCCCATTCCCATTGAAACTTTTCAAATCCCTCTCAAAATTGTTGAAATTCTGTTGAAGCTTTTAAAATTCTCTCTAGAATTTTCAAAATCCATGTCCACATGTTTACAATTTCACGTCCAAATTGCTAAAATTCCAGTTGAAATTTTTTCAAAGTCCCTTAAAAATTTTCCAATTTTTGTCCCCATTCTTCCCATTCCCATTGAAACTTTTCAAATCCCTCTCAAAATTGTTGAAATTCTGTTGAAGCTTTTAAAATTCTCTCTAGAATTTTCAAAATCCATGTCCACATGTTTACAATTTCACGTCCAAATTGCTAAAATTCCAGTTGAAATTTTTTCAAAGTCCCTTAAAAATTTTCCAATTTTTGTCCCCATTCTTCCCATTCCCATTGAAACTTTTCAAATCCCTCTCAAAATTGTTGAAATTCTCTTGAAGCTTTTAAAATTCTCTCTAGAATTTTCAAAATCCATGTCCACATGTTTACAATTTCACGTCCAAATTGCTAAAATTCCAGTTGAAATTTTTTCAAAGTCCCTTAAAAATGTTCCAATTTTTGTCCCAATTCTTCCCATTCCCATTGAAACTTTTCAAATCCCTCTCAAAACTGTTGAAATTCTCTTGAAGCTTTTAAAATTCTCTCTAGAATTTTCAAAATCCATGTCCACATGTTTACAATTTCACGTCAAAAAATTGCTAAAATTCCAGTTGAAATTATTTCAAAGTCCCTGAAAAATTTTCCCATTTTCGTCCCAATTCTTCCCATTCCCATTGAAACTTTTCAAATCCCTGTCAAAACTGTTGAAATCCTACTGAAAGTTTGACACTGCTCTCTAAAATTTTCAAAATCCACTTCAACATGTTTACAATTTCACGTCAAAACTGCTAAAATTCCAGTTGAAATTTTTTCAAAGTCCCTTAAAAATTTTCCCATTTTTGTCTCAATTCTTCCCATTCCCATTGAAACTTTTCAAATCCCTCTCAAAATTGTTGAAATTCTGTTGAAGCTTTTAAAATTCTCTCTAGAATTTTCAAAATCCATGTCCACATGTTTACAATTTCACGTCAAAAAATGGCTAAAATTCCAGTTGAAATTTTTTCAAAGTCCCTTAAAAATTTTCCAATTTTTGTCCCAATTCTTCCCATTCCCATTGAAACTTTTCAAATCCCTCTCAAAATTGTTGAAATTCTGTTGAAGCTTTTAAAATTCTCTCTAGAATTTTCAAAATCCATGTCCACATGTTTACAATTTCACTTAAAAAAAATGGCTAAAATTCCAGTTGAAATTTTTTCAAAGTCCCTTAAAAATTTTCCAATTTTTGTCCCAATTCTTCCCATTCCCATTGAAACTTTTCAAATCCCTCTCAAAATTGTTGAAATTCTCTTGAAGCTTTTAAAATTCTCTCTAGAATTTTCAAAATCCATGTCCACATGTTTACAATTTCACGTCAAAAAATTGCTAAAATTCCAGTTGAAATTTTTTCAAAGTCCCTTAAAAATTTTCCAATTTTCGTCCCAATTCTTCCCATTCCCATTGAAACTTTTCAAATCCCTCTCAAAATTGTTGAAATCCTACTGAAAGTTTGACACTGCTCTCTAGAATTTTCAAAATCCACTTCAACATGTTTACAATTTCACGTCAAAATTGCTAAAATTCCAGTTGAAATTTTTTCAAAGTCCCTTAAAAGTTTTCCAATTTTTGTCCCAATTCTTCCCATTCCCATTGAAACTTTTCAAATCCCTCTCAAAATTGTTGAAATTCTGTTGAAGCTTTTAAAATTCTCTCTAGAATTTTCAAAATCCATGTCCACATGTTTACAATTTCACATAAAAAAATTGCTAAAATTCCAGTTGCAATTTTTTCGAAGTCCCTTAAAAATTTTCCCATTTTTGTCCCAATTCTTCCCATTCCCATTGAAACTTTTCAAATCCCTCTCAAAATTGTTGAAATTCTCTTGAAGCTTTTAAAATTCTCTCTAGAATTTTCAAAATCCATGTCCACATGTTTACAATTTCACATCAAAAAATTGCTAAAATTCCAGTTGAAATTTTTTCAAAGTCCCTTAAAAATTTTCCAATTTTCATCCCAATTCTTCCCATTCCCATTGAAACTTTTCAAATCCCTATCAAAATTGTTGAAATTCTGTTGAAGCTTTTAAAATTCTCTCTAGAATTTTCAAAATCCACTTCAACATGTTTACAATTTCACGTCAAAATTGCTAAAATTCCAGTTGAAATTTTTTCAAAGTCCCTTAAAAATTTTCCCATTTTTGTCCCAATTCTTCCCATTCCCATTGAAACTTTTCAAATCCCTCTCAAAATTGTTGAAATTCTGTTGAAGCTTTTAAAATTCTCTCTAGAATTTTCAAAATCCATGTCCACATGTTTACAATTTCACGTCAAAAAATTGCTAAAATTCCGGTTGAAATTTTTTCAAAGTCCCTTAAAAATTTTCCCATTTTTGTCCCAATTCTTCCCATTCCCATTGAAACTTTTCAAATCCCTCTCAAAATTGTTGAAATTCTGTTGAAGCTTTTAAAATTCTCTCTAGAATTTTCAAAATCCATGTCCACATGTTTACAATTTCACGTCAAAAAAT
The DNA here is from genome assembly GCF_964273445.1 of Streptopelia decaocto. Taxonomy (NCBI): domain Eukaryota; kingdom Metazoa; phylum Chordata; class Aves; order Columbiformes; family Columbidae; genus Streptopelia; species Streptopelia decaocto. The sequence goes on from NW_028115742.1 coordinate 22,018, forward strand.
GGCTAAAATTCCAGTTGAAATTTTTTCAAAGTCCCTTAAAAATTTTCCAATTTTTGTCCCAATTCTTCCCATTCCCATTGAAACTTTTCAAATCCCTCTCAAAATTGTTGAAATTCTCTTGAAGCTTTTAAAATTCTCTCTAGAATTTTCAAAATCCATGTCCACATGTTTACAATTTCACGTAAAAAAATTGCTAAAATTCCAGTTGAAATTTTTTCAAAGTCCCTTAAAAATTTTCCAATTTTTGTCTCAATTCTTCCCATTCCCATTGAAACTTTTCAAATCCCTCTCAAAATTGTTGAAATTCTCTTGAAGCTTTTAAAATTCTCTCTAGAATTTTCAAAATCCATGTCCACATGTTTACAATTTCACGTCAAAAAATTGCTAAAATTCCAGTTGAAATTTTTTCAAAGTCCCTTAAAAATTTTCCAATTTTCGTCCCAATTCTTCCCATTCCCATTGAAACTTTTCAAATCCCTCTCAAAACTGTTGAAATCCTACTGAAAGTTTGACACTGCTCTCTAGAATTTTCAAAGTCCACTTCAACATGTTTACAATTTCACGTCAAAATTGCTAAAATTCCAGTTGAAATTTTTTCAAAGTCCCTTAAAAATTTTCCAATTTTTGTCCCAATTCTTCCCATTCCCATTGAAACTTTTCAAATCCCTCTCAAAATTGTTGAAATTCTCTTGAAGCTTTTAAAATTCTCTCTAGAATTTTCAAAATCCATGTCCACATGTTTACAATTTCACGTAAAAAAATTGCTAAAATTCCAGTTGAAATTTTTTCAAAGTCCCTTAAAAATTTTCCAATTTTTGTCCCAATTCTTCCCATTCCCATTGAAACTTTTCAAATCCCTCTCAAAACTGTTGAAATCCTACTGAAAGTTTGACACTGCTCTCTAGAATTTTCAAAGTCCACTTCAACATGTTTACAATTTCACGTCAAAATTGCTAAAATTCCAGTTGAAATTTTTTCAAAGTCCCTTAAAAATTTTCCAATTTTCATCCCAATTCTTCCCATTCCCATTGAAACTTTTCAAATCCCTCTCAAAATTGTTGAAATTCTGTTGAAGCTTTTAAAATTCTCTCTAGAATTTTCAAAGTCCACTTCAACATGTTTACAATTTCACGTCAAAATTGCTAAAATTCCAGTTGAAATTTTTTCAAAGTCCCTGAAAAATTTTCCAATTTTTGTCCCAATTCTTCCCATTCCCATTGAAACTTTTCAAATCCCTCTCAAAATTGTTGAAATTCTCTTGAAGCTTTTAAAATTCTCTCTAGAATTTTCAAAATCCATGTCCACATGTTTACAATTTCACGTCAAAAAATTGCTAAAATTCCAGTTGAAATTTTTTCAAAGTCCCTTCAAAATTTTCCAATTTTTGTCCCAATTCTTCCCATTCCCATTGAAACTTTTCAAATCCCTCTCAAAATTGTTGAAATTCTCTTGAAGCTTTTAAAATTCTCTCTAGAATTTTCAAAATCCATGTCCACATGTTTACAATTTCACTTAAAAAAAATGGCTAAAATTCCAGTTGAAATTTTTTCAAAGTCCCTTAAAAATGTTCCAATTTTTGTCCCAATTCTTCCCATTCCCATTGAAACTTTTCAAATCCCTCTCAAAACTGTTGAAATTCTCTTGAAGCTTTTAAAATTCTCTCTAGAATTTTCAAAATCCACTTCAACATGTTTACAATTTCACGTCAAAAAATTGCTAAAATTCCAGTTGAAATTTTTTCAAAGTCCCTTAAAAATTTTCCAATTTTCGTCCCAATTCTTCCCATTCCCATTGAAACTTTTCAAATCCCTGTCAAAATTGTTGAAATCCTACTGAAAGTTTGACACTGCTCTCTAGAATTTTCAAAATCCACTTCAACATGTTTACAATTTCACGTCAAAATTGCTAAAATTCCAGTTGAAATTTTTTCAAAGTCCCTTAAAAGTTTTCCAATTTTTGTCCCAATTCTTCCCATTCCCATTGAAACTTTTCAAATCCCTCTCAAAATTGTTGAAATTCTGTTGAAGCTTTTAAAATTCTCTCTAGAATTTTCAAAATCCACTTCAACATGTTTACAATTTCACGTAAAAATTGCTAAAATTCCAGTTGAAATTTTTTCAAAGTCCCTTAAAAATTTTCCAATTTTTGTCCCAATTCTTCCCATTCCCATTGAAACTTTTCAAATCCCTCTCAAAATTGTTGAAATTCTGTTGAAGCTTTTAAAATTCTCTCTAGAATTTTCAAAATCCATGTCCACATGTTTACAATTTCACGTCCAAATTGCTAAAATTCCAGTTGAAATTTTTTCAAAGTCCCTTAAAAATTTTCCAATTTTTGTCCCCATTCTTCCCATTCCCATTGAAACTTTTCAAATCCCTCTCAAAATTGTTGAAATTCTGTTGAAGCTTTTAAAATTCTCTCTAGAATTTTCAAAATCCATGTCCACATGTTTACAATTTCACGTCCAAATTGCTAAAATTCCAGTTGAAATTTTTTCAAAGTCCCTTAAAAATTTTCCAATTTTTGTCCCCATTCTTCCCATTCCCATTGAAACTTTTCAAATCCCTCTCAAAATTGTTGAAATTCTCTTGAAGCTTTTAAAATTCTCTCTAGAATTTTCAAAATCCATGTCCACATGTTTACAATTTCACGTCCAAATTGCTAAAATTCCAGTTGAAATTTTTTCAAAGTCCCTTAAAAATGTTCCAATTTTTGTCCCAATTCTTCCCATTCCCATTGAAACTTTTCAAATCCCTCTCAAAACTGTTGAAATTCTCTTGAAGCTTTTAAAATTCTCTCTAGAATTTTCAAAATCCATGTCCACATGTTTACAATTTCACGTCAAAAAATTGCTAAAATTCCAGTTGAAATTATTTCAAAGTCCCTGAAAAATTTTCCCATTTTCGTCCCAATTCTTCCCATTCCCATTGAAACTTTTCAAATCCCTGTCAAAACTGTTGAAATCCTACTGAATGTTTGACACTGCTCTCTAAAATTTTCAAAATCCACTTCAACATGTTTACAATTTCACGTCAAAACTGCTAAAATTCCAGTTGAAATTTTTTCAAAGTCCCTGAAAAATTTTCCAATTTTTGTCCCAATTCTTCCCATTCCCATTGAAACTTTTCAAATCCCTCTCAAAATTGTTGAAATTCTGTTGAAGCTTTTAAAATTCTCTCTAGAATTTTCAAAATCCATGTCCACATGTTTACAATTTCATGTCAAAAAATTGCTAAAATTCCAGTTGAAATTTTTTCTAAGTCCCTTAAAAATGTTCCAATTTTTGTCCCAATTCTTCCCATTCCCATTGAAACTTTTCAAATCCCTCTCAAAACTGTTGGAATTCTGTTGAAGCTTTTAAAATTCTCTCTAGAATTTTCAAAATCCACTTCAACATGTTTACAATTTCACGTCAAAAAATTGCTAAAATTCCAGTTGAAATTTTTTCAAAGTCCCTTAAAAATGTTCCAATTTTCGTCCCAATTCTTCCCATTCCCATTGAAACTTTTCAAATCCCTGTCAAAACTGTTGAAATCCTACTGAAAGTTTGACACTGCTCTCTAGAATTTTCAAAATCCACTTCAACATGTTTACAATTTCACGTCAAAATTGCTAAAATTCCAGTTGAAATTTTTTCAAAGTCCCTTAAAAATTTTCCCATTTTTGTCCCAATTCTTCCCATTCCCATTGAAACTTTTCAAATCCCTCTCAAAATTGTTGAAATTCTGTTGAAGCTTTTAAAATTCTCTCTAGAATTTTCAAAATCCATGTCCACATGTTTACAATTTCACGTCAAAAAATTGCTAAAATTCCAGTTGAAATTTTTTCAAAGTCCCTTAAAAATTTTCCAATTTTTGTCCCAATTCTTCCCATTCCCACTGAAACTTTTCAAATCCCTCTCAAAATTGTTGAAATTCTGTTGAAGCTTTTAAAATTCTCTCTAGAATTTTCAAAGTCCACTTCAACATGTTTACAATTTCACGTCAAAAAATTGCTAAAATTCCAGTTGAAATTTTTTCAAAGTCCCTTAAAAATTTTCCATTTTTTGTCCCAATTCTTCCCATTCCCATTGAAACTTTTCAAATCCCTCTCAAAATTGTTGAAATTCTGTTGAAGCTTTTAAAATTCTCTCTAGAATTTTCAAAATCCATGTCCACATGTTTACAATTTCACATAAAAAAATTGCTAAAATTCCAGTTGCAATTTTTTCGAAGTCCCTTAAAAATTTTCCCATTTTTGTCCCAATTCTTCCCATTCCCATTGAAACTTTTCAAATCCCTCTCAAAATTGTTGAAATTCTCTTGAAGCTTTTAAAATTCTCTCTAGAATTTTCAAAATCCATGTCCACATGTTTACAATTTCACATCAAAAAATTGCTAAAATTCCAGTTGAAATTTTTTCAAAGTCCCTTAGAAATTTTCCAATTTTCATCCCAATTCTTCCCATTCCCATTGAAACTTTTCAAATCCCTATCAAAATTGTTGAAATTCTCTTGAAGCTTTTAAAATTCTCTCTAGAATTTTCAAAATCCACTTCAACATGTTTACAATTTCACGTCAAAATTGCTAAAATTCCAGTTGAAATTTTTTCAAAGTCCCTTAAAAATTTTCCAATTTTTGTCCCAATTCTTCCCATTCCCATTGAAACTTTTCAAATCCCTCTCAAAATTGTTGAAATTCTCTTGAAGCTTTTAAAATTCTCTCTAGAATTTTCAAAATCCATGTCCACATGTTTACAATTTCACGTCAAAAAATTGCTAAAATTCCGGTTGAAATTTTTTCAAAGTCCCTTAAAAATTTTCCCATTTTTGTCCCAATTCTTCCCATTCCCATTGAAACTTTTCAAATCCCTCTCAAAATTGTTGAAATTCTGTTGAAGCTTTTAAAATTCTCTCTAGAATTTTCAAAATCCATGTCCACATGTTTACAATTTCACGTCAAAAAATGGCTAAAATTCCAGTTGAAATTTTTTCAAAGTCCCTTAAAAATTTTCCAATTTTTGTCCCAATTCTTCCCATTCCCATTGAAACTTTTCAAATCCCTCTCAAAATTGTTGAAATTCTCTTGAAGCTTTTAAAATTCTCTCTAGAATTTTCAAAATCCATGTCCACATGTTTACAATTTCACGTAAAAAAATTGCTAAAATTCCAGTTGAAATTTTTTCAAAGTCCCTTAAAAATTTTCCAATTTTTGTCCCAATTCTTCCCATTCCCATTGAAACTTTTCAAATCCCTCTCAAAATTGTTGAAATTCTCTTGAAGCTTTTAAAATTCTCTCTAGAATTTTCAAAATCCATGTCCACATGTTTACAATTTCACATAAAAAAATTGCTAAAATTCCAGTTGAAATTTTTTCAAAGTCCCTTAAAAATTTTCCAATTTTCGTCCCAATTCTTCCCATTCCCATTGAAACTTTTCAAATCCCTCTCAAAACTGTTGAAATCCTACTGAAAGTTTGACACTGCTCTATAGAATTTTCAAAGTCCACTTCAACATGTTTACAATTTCACGTCAAAATTGCTAAAATTCCAGTTGAAATTTTTTCAAAGTCCCTTAAAAATTTTCCAATTTTTGTCCCAATTCTTCCCATTCCCATTGAAACTTTTCAAATCCCTCTCAAAATTGTTGAAATTCTCTTGAAGCTTTTAAAATTCTCTCTAGAATTTTCAAAATCCATGTCCACATGTTTACAATTTCACGTAAAAAAATTGCTAAAATTCCAGTTGAAATTTTTTCAAAGTCCCTTAAAAATTTTCCAATTTTCGTCCCAATTCTTCCCATTCCCATTGAAACTTTTCAAATCCCTCTCAAAACTGTTGAAATCTTACTGAAAGTTTGACACTGCTCTCTAGAATTTTCAAAATCCACTTCAACATGTTTACAATTTCACGTCAAAATTGCTAAAATTCCAGTTGAAATTTTTTCAAAGTCCCTTAAAAGTTTTCCAATTTTTGTCCCAATTCTTCCCATTCCCATTGAAACTTTTCAAATCCCTCTCAAAATTGTTGAAATTCTGTTGAAGCTTTTAAAATTCTCTCTAGAATTTTCAAAATCCACTTCAACATGTTTACAATTTCACGTCAAAATTGCTAAAATTCCAGTTGAAATTTTTTCAAAGTCCCTTAAAAATTTTCCAATTTTTGTCCCAATTCTTTCCATTCCCATTGAAACTTTTCAAATCCCTCTCAAAATCGTTGAAATTCTGTTGAAGCTTTTAAAATTCTCTCCAGAATTTTCAAAGTCCACTTCAACATGTTTACAATTTCACGTCAAAATTGCTAAAATTCCAGTTGAAATTTTTTCAAAGTCCCTTAAAAATTTTCCAATTTTTGTCCCCATTCTTCCCATTCCCATTGAAACTTTTCAAATCCCTCTCAAAATTGTTGAAATTCTCTTGAAGCTTTTAAAATTCTCTCTAGAATTTTCAAAATCCATGTCCACATGTTTACAATTTCACGTCCAAATTGCTAAAATTCCAGTTGAAATTTTTTCAAAGTCCCTTAAAAATTTTCCAATTTTTGTCCCAATTCTTCCCATTCCCATTGAAACTTTTCAAATCCCTCTCAAAATTGTTGAAATTCTGTTGAAGCTTTTAAAATTCTCTCTAGAATTTTCAAAATCCACTTCAACATGTTTACAATTTCACATAAAAAAATTGCTAAAATTCCATTTGAAATTTTTTCAAAGTCCCTTAAAAATTTTCCCATTTTTGTCTCAATTCTTCCCATTCCCATTGAAACTTTTCAAATCCCTCTCAAAATTGTTGAAATTCTGTTGAAGCTTTTAAAATTCTCTCTAGAATTTTCAAAATCCATGTCCACATGTTTACAATTTCACGTCAAAAAATTGCTAAAATTCCAGTTGAAATTTTTTCAAAGTCCCTTAAAAATTTTCCAATTTTTGTCCCAATTCTTCCCATTCCCATTGAAACTTTTCAAATCCCTCTCAAAATTGTTGAAATTCTGTTGAAGCTTTTAAAATTCTCTCTAGAATTTTCAAAATCCACTTCAACATGTTTACAATTTCACTTAAAAAAAATGGCTAAAATTCCAGTTGAAATTTTTTCAAAGTCCCTTAAAAATTTTCCAATTTTTGTCCCAATTCTTCCCATTCCCATTGAAACTTTTCAAATCCCTCTCAAAACTGTTGAAATTCTCTTGAAGCTTTTAAAATTCTCTCTAGAATTTTCAAAATCCATGTCCACATGTTTACAATTTCACGTCAAAAAATTGCTAAAATTCCAGTTGAAATTTTTTCAAAGTCCCTTAAAAATTTTCCAATTTTCGTCCCAATTCTTCCCATTCCCATTGAAACTTTTCAAATCCCTGTCAAAACTGTTGAAATCCTACTGAAAGTTTGACACTGCTCTCTAGAATTTTCAAAATCCACTTCAACATGTTTACAATTTCACGTCAAAATTGCTAAAATTCCAGTTGAAATTTTTTCAAAGTCCCTTAAAAGTTTTCCAATTTTTGTCCCAATTCTTCCCATTCTCATTGAAACTTTTCAAATCCCTCTCAAAATTGTTGAAATTCTGTTGAAGCTTTTAAAATTCTCTCTAGAATTTTCAAAATCCACTTCAACATGTTTACAATTTCACATAAAAAAATTGCTAAAATTCCAGTTGAAATTTTTTCAAAGTCCCTTAAAAATTTTCCCATTTTTGTCTCAATTCTTCCCATTCCCATTGAAACTTTTCAAATCCCTCTCAAAATTGTTGAAATTCTGTTGAAGCTTTTAAAATTCTCTCTAGAATTTTCAAAATCCATGTCCACATGTTTACAATTTCACATCAAAAAATTGCTAAAATTCCAGTTGAAATTTTTTCAAAGTCCCTTAAAAATTTTCCAATTTTCATCCCAATTCTTCCCATTCCCATTGAAACTTTTCAAATCCCTCTCAAAATTGTTGAAATTCTGTTGAAGCTTTTAAAATTCTCTCTAGAATTTTCAAAATCCACTTCAACATGTTTACAATTTCACGTCAAAATTGCTAAAATTCCAGTTGAAATTTTTTCAAAGTCCCTGAAAAATTTTCCAATTTTTGTCCCAATTCTTCCCATTCCCATTGAAACTTTTCAAATCCCTCTCAAAATTGTTGAAATTCTCTTGAAGCTTTTAAAATTCTCTCTAGAATTTTCAAAATCCATGGCCACATGTTTACAATTTCACGTCAAAAAATTGCTAAAATTCCAGTTGAAATTTTTTCAAAGTCCCTTAAAAATTTTCCAATTTTTGTCCCAATTCTTCCCATTCCCATTGAAACTTTTCAAATCCCTCTCAAAATTGTTGAAATTCTGTTGAAGCTTTTAAAATTCTCTCTAGAATTTTCAAAATCCATGTCCACATGTTTACAATTTCACTTAAAAAAAATGGCTAAAATTCCAGTTGAAATTTTTTCAAAGTCCCTTAAAAATGTTCCAATTTTTGTCCCAATTCTTCCCATTCCCATTGAAACTTTTCAAATCCCTCTCAAAACTGTTGAAATTCTCTTGAAGCTTTTAAAATTCTCTCTAGAATTTTCAAAATCCACTTCAACATGTTTACAATTTCACGTCAAAAAATTGCTAAAATTCCAGTTGAAATTTTTTCAAAGTCCCTGAAAAATTTTCCCATTTTCGTCCCAATTCTTCCCATTCCCATTGAAACTTTTCAAATCCCTGTCCAAACTGTTGAAATCCTACTGAAAGTTTGACACTGCTCTCTAGAATTTTCAAAATCCACTTCAACATGTTTACAATTTCACGTCAAAACTGCTAAAATTCCAGTTGAAATTTTTTCAAAGTCCCTTAAAAATTTTCCAATTTTTGTCCCAATTCTTCCCATTCCCATTGAAACTTTTCAAATCCCTCTCAAAATTGTTGAAATTCTGTTGAAGCTTTTAAAATTCTCTCTAGAATTTTCAAAATCCACTTCAACATGTTTACAATTTCACGTCAAAAAATTGCTAAAATTCCAGTTGAAATTTTTTCAAAGTCCCTTAAAAATTTTCCAATTTTTGTCCCAATTCTTCCCATTCCCATTGAAACTTTTCAAATCCCTCTCAAAATTGTTGAAATTCTGTTGAAGCTTTTAAAATTCTCTCTAGAATTTTCAAAATCCACTTCAACATGTTTACAATTTCACGTCAAAATTGCTAAAATTCCAGTTGAAATTTTTTCAGTCCCTTAAAAATTTTCCAATTTTTGTCCCAATTCTTCCCATTCCCATTGAAACTTTTCAAATCCCTCTCAAAATTGTTGAAATTCTCTTGAAGCTTTTAAAATTCTCTCTAGAATTTTCAAAATCCATGTCCACATGTTTACAATTTCACGTCAAAAAATGGCTAAAATTCCAGTTGAAATTTTTTCAAAGTCCCTTACAAATTTTCCAATTTTTGTCCCAATTCTTCCCATTCCCATTGAAACTTTTCAAATCCCTCTCAAAATTGTTGAAATTCTCTTGAAGCTTTTAAAATCCTCTCTAGAATTTTCAAAATCCATGTCCACATGTTTACAATTTCACGTCAAAAAATTGCTAAAATTCCAGTTGAAATTTTTTCAAAGTCCCTTAAAAATTTTCCAATTTTTGTCCCAATTCTTCCCATTCCCATTGAAACTTTTCAAATCCCTCTCAAAATTGTTGAAATTCTGTTGAAGCTTTTAAAATTCTCTCTAGAATTTTCAAAATCCATGTCCACATGTTTACAATTTCACGTCCAAATTGCTAAAATTCCAGTTGCAATTTTTTCAAAGTCCCTTAAAAATGTTCCAATTTTTGTCCCAATTCTTCCCATTCCCATTGAAACTTTTCAAATCCCTCTCAAAACTGTTGGAATTCTGTTGAAGCTTTTAAAATTCTCTCTAGAATTTTCAAAATCCATGTCCACATGTTTACAATTTCACGTCAAAAAATTGCTAAAATTCCAGTTGAAATTTTTTCAAAGTCCCTTAAAAATTTTCCAATTTTCGTCCCAATTCTTCCCATTCCCATTGAAACTTTTCAAATCCCTGTCAAAACTGTTGAAATCCTACTGAAAGTTTGACACTGCTCTCTAGAATTTTCAAAATCCACTTCAACATGTTTACAATTTCACGTCAAAATTGCTAAAATTCCAGTTGAAATTTTTTCAAAGTCCCTTAAAAATTTTCCAATTTTTGTCCCAATTCTTCCCATTCCCATTGAAACTTTTCAAATCCCTCTCAAAATTGTTGAAATTCTCTTGAAGCTTTTAAAATTCTCTCTAGAATTTTCAAAATCCACTTCAACATGTTTACAATTTCACATAAAAAAATTGCTAAAATTCCAGTTGAAATTTTTTCAAAGTCCCTTAAAAATTTTCCCATTTTTGTCCCAATTCTTCCCATTTCCATTGAAACTTTTCAAATCCCTCTCAAAATTGTTGAAATTCTGTTGAAGCTTTTAAAATTCTCTCTAGAATTTTCAAAATCCATGTCCACATGTTTACAATTTCACATCAAAAAATTGCTAAAATTCTGTGGGAAACTGCAGCGGGTCTGTGGAATCCTTGACAGAAAATATGGGAGTAGAGATCAGCCTTGAAGATATTAAGATTTACCCTTGAGAAAGATGGGAGTAAAGGAGTATCTGGAGGTATGGAGTTGTACCCGTGAGAAAGGAGAGATATACCCGTGAGAGAGAAGGGGATAGAAGAATAACATGGATGATAGCAAAATTAACCAATGAGATGTTAGTGCTGTAACTTGTAACCAATAGTGAAAAGACACATGAACTGGTAGAATTGTATAAAAATGCACTTGTAACAATAAATGGCACCTATTACTTTCATCTTGAAAGAACCTGGTCCATGTCGTTTGTCCGTCTCAACCGCGACATATGGTGACCCCGACGTGATCCTGCCTGAAGAGGATCTCGCCTAACAAGGTGACAGCGTGAAGCTGTGAACAGCCGAAGAAGAGCTGTGGAGACGGAGCCCGGTACAGCTGATGAGAGCAGCCACGCAGAGCTGCCGAATATCCGGATCGTTGAAAAGACACCTCGCTAAGGAGTAGGTGAGCTACCGGGAACACGGGGGCTGAAACTTATCTAAAGAAGAGGGTACTATATTATCCACATAGAAGCTGCTTCTGAAGAAGCACGGTATTAGCCTCCCAGAACTGACTTTAAGAAAAATGTTACTATGGGGCAAAGCACAAGGTTTAGAGGTTAATCCTGTGACAGCATTTAGTGTGTCACAATGGATGGACTTGGGAGATAAATTGTTTGATAGTGCTACCCAAGGGTCCAAGGAAGCAACTGAACTGTTAACGATGTGGCGCTTGTTATTAGACACTCTGAAAGAGTTAAAACAGCAACAGGCAGAGGCGGCGGAGGGGGATGGTCTCCCTGGCTCTCCTGGGCCAGACTCGGAGGAAAAAGCAAGATTAAGTACTACTCTGATCCCCCCTGTTACTAAAGATTCGTCAAAACCGCCCAAGTCCATGTTATCTGACACGGATAAGGATCCGCGGCACTTTCTTGGAAAGTTAAAAGGAATAAAGGAGGAGCGTACGTATGTGTGGCCCCGAGATCAGAAAAAAACTATGAAAGACTCGTATACGTATGTGTGGCCCCGAGATCAGATAAAAGCTGTGAAAGACTCACATGAAAAAACAGTGTTGGGTTGTGCATGGTCTCGGGAGGGGCCCTCAGAGCACCGGTCAGAGCACCGCGTTCGGCCGACTGCTCCGCTGTCATCGATCACGGCTCGAACCTCTCCTCTACCATCATCAACTGTGGTTCTGCCGTCTGCGTCACCGCCATTAATCACAGTTCAACCCTCTGCCCCGCCGCTATGAGTCGCAGAAGAAAAAAATGGACATTTTTTTTCCTATCCCCCTTTGCCTGGAGATTTAGGTGGGGAGGACCCCCCCGTGGTGAGCCAGACCGAGCCAAATAACGTAATTCCTACAGATTTGGGTCCCTCCAACCTGCCCCCTCCTCCCACCCGCACTGAATTCCTGAGGGTGAGGGTAGAGTTTCAGAGCGTAAACCGAACTTACCAAAAAGGTGGGATTTACCCCCAGTTTCGATTGCAGTTAAACCACGGGACCCTGTGCGCTTCTGGAAGAGACACTAGTTGACATACCACAACTACAGGCACGATAACTTTCTGAAATCCTGAGGCAGTCAACAGACCTCGCATATTAAGCTATGATAAAGGTGCCTGAAACCAACAATGCAGCAAAATCATTTGCAACTGTTAATCAGGGTCCCAGTGAGAATTACATGCAATTTATGGACCATCTTCAAGAGGCCATCAATAAGCAGGTTGAAAACTTAGAAGCTAAGGAAGCATTGGAGTTGAAATTAGCAGTAGAGAATGCTAATGTTTGCTATCAACATGTTATCTACAAGTTTTACAGTACACATTATGTGTTTCTGTGTATTGCCTCTCTGAAAATCAAGCAGCTTGTCAGGAATGTGAGTTAATTGTTTTACTAGTTGTTTTTAAGTGCACCGTAAAACTCTCTCCCCATTTTTCCCAGTCGTGCTGCAAGCAGCCTGTGTTTTCTACCCCTCCCTCCCCCTTCTCAAGGCTTTTACTTGCAAGATGGGGTCAGGAATAATTGTTTTCAGTTGTGTTCCTGAAAAATCAGTATTGGGAGGTGTTTTAAAACTTAGGAAAGCACTCGGAATTATAAGGAAGGAAGATCTTGTTAAATATTGAAATCAGTGTTGGCTGCTGTTTCAGTTAAATGATTGGGAAAAGTGTCTGGAGAATAGAATTTTGTTGCAATTAATGTTGTTTTTAAGGTGAGAAGACCAGGACAAAATAAATCTCTACAAGAGATCATTAGATCATTACAGACAGTTTTACAGCTGGAACGGTTTGAACGTCAACAAGCTGAGAGAGAGTTAACTGATAACACACAGGTCACAGCAAACTTGTTAGAGTCTGCAAAATGCCTTCCTCATTAACCTGTTTTCTTTGTGGGTATCGGTTTAAGTATGTTGCAATTTTAGTAGGTCTTTGTTATATGGTACGATAAGTTCACAGTCTGTTAAATCATGAGAATTCATTGACTCAAAATGTGCGTTTTGTGATAATACAGAAGATCATAAGTAATTTAGTTCTTTACTGCGTGAATGTGATGGTAAAATTTTGTGTGTAGTAGCTGTTATTTTTTTTTTCGCTAGCATGCTACCTTTATTCCAGTATTCAGACTTGCGCAACTCTGTGACAAGCTGTGTCTCATCTCGCTGTGCTGTATTTGGCTTTTCCGTATGTACATCATGTAAAGAATCCTGGTTTTGGAATAACAGCTGTAGCGCAGCAGATGAAACACTAAAAAGAAACCAAACCAAAACAAAACAAAAAAAGGCCTTGCCCAGTCCAGCTCGCTCCGGCTCGGGGGGGGCCGATGGGCTCCGGCGCCACTGACTTTTTTTGTCAGGGAGACCCAGAGGTACCTCCACCTGTCTGAGCAGTGAGCGGCCCAAAGGTGCAATGCAAAAATTGAGATATTGTCTTAAATTGGTGTAACTGTGATCCATCTGCATATTTGAACTTGGTATATGGTTTTCATATCTGAGCTCAGTATTTTAGTTTGCATATTCATATTTGGTACCAAAAGAATCTTGTTTGGGAGATAATTACAAAACGGGAACCGGTTCCACTGCTAAAATTGCTAAAATTCCACCTTGCCTCCCCTTAGGATGCATCCTTACACATTAGAATGATTGCTTATATTGTTATAAAAGCATTTAAATTGTTAAAATGCTATGATAGCTGTGAATTTGGAAGAGGTTGTATTTAAAAGTTGCTAGAATATTAACTGATTTAGATTTAGGAAAATAGAATAATGGATTGATGTTTATTATACTGGTTTATACTGTTTTTTTGACATCTCTAAATTGTAAAAGGTAAATGGAGCTAAGGAATGTAACTATTGCTGAGCTACTTAAAACTGCATATAAAGTGTATTATGGCTGGAATGAAATGGGAAAACAAAACAGCAAAATATCCCAGGCCTGTGTGCAGCTCATTGTAACTGAGGAGTTTGCCAGAGCCTCCCACTTCGTACCAGTGATTATACCAGCTGCATGGCCTTGACTATATCTGAACTGCGGAGAGAAGAGAAAGAAGAAGGAAGGAAAAAACCTGTTTTCCCGCTGCTAAGCAGAGAAAGGGGGGCTTTGCTCCCCCCGCTCTGTCCCTTTTTTTTTCCCTGAAGTATTGTCATCCATTTTTGTTGTGGCACTGTGTTGTTTTTCGGCTTTGAATCAGGGGTTGTTGGTGTTGTTTATTTTTGCTTCTGTCTTGTTTCCTAGGTTTTGGCACATCTGGGGAAAAGAGCTCATAACTTTACCTCCTTGCTGAAGTCAGTCTTTTCACACTGGTCAGCTTTGGGGGGTCACAGTGTTCAGTGCTTCTCTGGGTCAGACTGGTACTGATTTGCATGTGGAGTGGAGCCAGATTGGTTTGATGTGGATTTCGAACTGATGTGTTTTCATGCTGGGCTGTATATCTTGCCATCTCAGATGGGGGCGAGAGGGAAGTCTTATTCCCTGCCGCGCCCCTCCCTCAAGCAATGTTACTGCTAGAGAGCTGTAATACTGCATGAAGGAGTCAGAGGGTGAAATTTAAAGGCATCACCAGTGGATCCATAGTTCTAATGAAACTGGAAAATTAAACCAAAAATTTGTTAATAGACTTATTTTGTGGTAATTAGTTGTAAGTGACTTCTTAGTAAATTCACCATGCTAGTTTTTGAGGTCATGAGAAACAATGAAAGAAAGGCCATTTTTTGAGACCAATGGAATGCCAAATTTGGAACAAAGTTTAAATACATGAATTCTTATAGCTGTTAGAAACTCCTATACCTCTCTTAGGTTAAGATTTGTTAAGTAAATTGTAAGCTCAAATAACATTTTCTGAGAATTCTGTTTAGTTGCATGGCCTACAAGAAGCTGCTTGGATGGAGCAGATCTGCTTGCTGCAAGTGAGAAATCTCCAAGGAAATTTCAAATGCTGTATCTCCACTAGTATTAACAGCCAATGTTTTGATAAAGCAAGTACTACACTGATTGATCTGAAACAGGACTTCGATCTGGTAAGGGAAAACAATATCCAATAAATATGACGACCAAAATGGAGTTGGAAATTTTAAGGAATAAATTTATGACAACCTTACAGGCTGACTGCATTCGATTGGACTTGCAGATTTGTCTATTTATAGCTACAACATAGAAACAACCTGTGGCTATTGTGGGACAGTATGATGAGATTGCTAGCAGACTGATATACTGCTTGTTACTCTGATCAAGAAAGGCAGGCAATGAATTTAAGTTTCAATAGGCCATGATCCTTTTGTCATATATGTACCATTTGTGAAATTTAATTTTGATTTTTTTATTTGTAATCTATGTCTTTATAAATTGCATTAGCTGATTTTCTTAACAGCACAGCTTTTGACATGCATAAATGTAAAATGTAAATTGCTGCAGAACCTGCAAATCTTTAACATCAGTTCATAGGCCATACTTGTATTTGGTCTGATCCTACATACTTGCAAAGTATTTGTTGATGGTTCTGGGAAGTCTCATAAAGCTGTAGTGGTCTGGCGTGAAGATAACAATTGGCATCATTCTGTGAAAATTATTGAAGGTTCAACCCAATGAGCAGAACTTGGCACAGCTTTACATTATTTAGAGCTTTTTAAAGGAGTAACCTCTAAATTTGATTTGTGATTCTGAGTACGTAGTCAAGGTCCAATGCACGTATCTGATTCTGAACTGTGTTTTTTGTTTTGGTTTTGTTCTTTTTTAAAACAAAAAGGGGGGAGAAGTAGGGAAAACACCACAAAAACAATTGTCAAAAGCATTGTATGTGATGAAATACTTTGCAAGTGTGACCCAAAACCATGCTAAATCAGAAAAAACCTACATTAGTTATGGTCAAATCACTGATCAATGGAAAAGGCCACAGCAATTGATAACCTGGGGAGAGGCTATGCTTGTGTCTTTACAGATCAAGGGCCGCAATGGTTGCTGGCACGAAACGTGAAACCTGTGTTATCTTCCTGACAATGATTGTTGCAGTTGCTGTGTTTTGGATGCCTGCACAGGCAAAGACTAACATGTGGATTACTTTAGCCAACATGACTGACCAGGACTCCATATGCCTGGCTATGGCATCTCCAGAAAACCCGTTCCACACGTGCTTGGTTGGCATCCCCCTTGATGAATACAGCAGCATCACACAATTGTTTCAAAATAGTGGTCGGTGCAAAGGCATTGCAACAAAAATACTAACATGGCACTTTGGATTAACTGTCTCCCGGAAATAGACATTGAACCACAGGAACTAGAATTGCTGGGATCTATGCCCATGGATGCTTGTATCCAGCTGGTTTGTGAAAAGTGCCAGGACAATATGCTAAAGCATGAATGGATAAAACTGCAAAATGTTAATGCTACCATTGGTGACTATAGAAATGAAACTCGATGGTGTAATGCCTCACAGAAGAATCCAAGGAATGTCATTGATAATGTGGGACAGCGACCCCAAAATCTCCTGTATGGTGTATTCTTGATCTGTGAAGATAGAGCCTGACCAGGAATTCCTTCTAATGCTGTTGGAGGACTGTGTATTTTGGGACTATTAACTCTCTTAACACCCAATGTATCTATGATAATAGATCACAGAAGAGCAAGACGAGAAAAACACTTTTTTGTGTATATAAGTCAAAATGTGATGATAATGTAGATTTTTGGGGATCAAGGTTAAGGGTTTTAGGATCTCTTGTATCTGGTGTTGGCACAGCTAAAAGCGTTAAATATTTTAGAAAATTAGGATGCTGGCTAGTTAAGCAAACTAACAGAACTTCAAAGGCTTTAAGTGGACTTTTGTTAGATGTAGGTTCTGTAAGACATGCCATATGGCAGAGTAGAGCCACGATAGATTTTTGTTATTAGCTCAAGGACATGCGTGTGAAGATTTTTATGAGATTTATTAAATAAATTGCTTAGTGGTTGAGGGTTTTTAGGATGGTTGTTATCAGCAGTGAAAACAGGACTGATCATTTTGATGATTGTTGTGGTTGTGTTACTAATGTTGCCATGCATGATTTTTCTGCTGCAAAGGGCCCTGCAGCGGACAATGAGGGCAGCTTTTTTAGCATAAATAAAAAAAGGGGGAATTGTGGGAAACTGCAGCGGGTCTGTGGAATCCTTGACAGAAAATATGGGAGTAGAGATCAGCCTTGAATATATTAAGATTTACCGTTGAGAAAGATGGGAGTAAAGGAGTATCTGGAGGTATGGAGTTGTACCCATGAGAAAGGAGAGATATACCCGTGAGAGAGAAGGGGATAGAAGAATAACATGGATGATAGCAAAATTAACCAATGAGATGTTAGTGCTGTAACTTGTAACCAATAGTGAAAAGACACATGAACTGGTAGAATTGTATAAAAATGCACTTGTAACAATAAATGGCACCTATTACTTTCATCTTGAAAGAATTTGGTCCATGTCGTTTGTCCGTCTCAACCGCGACATGTGACACATTGTGAATCTCTGACACTTTGACACTCTGTGACTCTGTTACTCTGACTCTGTTACTCTGTGACTGTGACGCTGTGACTCTGTGACTCTCTGACACTGTAACTGTGACTCTGTTACTCTGACGCTGTTACTCTGTGACTGTGACTCTGATTCTATGACACTGTGACCGTGACTGAGAGTCTCTGACTGAGAATCTGTGACTCAGTGACTGAGACTCTGTCACTCAGTGACACTGTGTCTCTGTTACTCTGACTCTGTGACTCTGTGATTCTGTGACTGTCACTCAGTGACACAGTGACCCTGTGACTCTGTGACTGTGAACAAGACTGTCACTGTGACACTGTGACACAGTGACTGTGACTCTGTGACTCTGTGTCTTTGTGAGTCTGTGACTCTGAATCTGTGACTGTTAATATGACTCTGTGACCCTGATTCTGTGGCTCTGTGACTTTGTCATGCTGTTACTGTGACTGAGACTCTTTGACTGTCACACTGAGACTCTGTGACACAGTGACCCTGTGACTCTGTGACACTGAGACTCCGTGACTGTGACTCTGTGACTCTGTGACTCTGTGACTCTGTGACTCTGACACTGTGACACAGTGACTGTGACTCTGTGTCTTTGTGAGTCTGTGAGACTGTTACTGCGACTGTGACTGTGACTCTGACTCTGTAACTAAGTGACTGTAAATGTGACTCTGACTCTGACTCTGTGAGTCTGTGACTTTGTGACACTGTGACTGTGACTGAGACCCTTTGACTGTCACACTGAGACTCTGTGACACAGTGACCCTGTGACTCTGTGACACTGAGACTCTGTGACTGACTCTGTGACTCTGTGACTATTACTCTGTGACTCTGTGACCCTGTCACTGTGACACAGTGACTGTGATTCTGTGACTGTGTGTCTTTGTGAGTCTGTGACTCTGTGACTCTGTGACTATTACTCTGTGACTCTGTGACTCTGACACTGTGACACAGTGACTGTGACTCTGTGACTGTGTGTCTTTGTGAGTCTGTGACTCTGTGACTGTGATGTGACTCTGTGTACTAAGCAACTATGACTAAGACTTTATGAATGTGACACTGTGACTGTGAATATGACTCTGTGACTTTGTGACTGTGACTCTAACTCTGTGACTTTGTGACACTGACTGTGGCTGAGACACTGACTGTGACACTGTGTGTCTATGACTCTGTGACACTGTGACACAGTGACTGTGACTCTGTGACTCTGTGACTATGACTCTGTGACTCTGTGACCGTGAATTTGACTCTGACTGTGACTCTGTGACTCTGATATTGTGACACTGTGACTGTGACTCTGTGACTGTGACTCTGACTCTGTGACTCTGTGACACTGTGACACTCTGTCTGTGACTGAGACACTTTGACTGTGACACTGTGTATCTATGAGCCTGTGATTCTCTGACTCTATGACTGTGACTCTGTGACTGTGACTCAGACTCTGTGACCCTGTGACTGTTAATGTGTATCTGTGACTCTGTGCCTCTGATTTTGTGACACTGTGACTGTACTCAGACTCTTTGACTGTGACTCTGTGACTCTGACTCTTTGACTCTGTGAGTATTAATGTGACTCTGTATCTCTGTGATTCTGCAATTGTGTGACTCTGACTCTGTGTCTCTGTGAATCTGTTACTGAGACTCTGTGACTGTGATTCTTACTCTGTGACACTGTAACTGAGACCCTTTGACTGTCACACTGAGACTCTTTGACACAGTGAGCCTGTGACACTGTGACACTGTGACTATGACTCTGTTACTCTGACTCTGTGACTCTGATTATGTGACCGTGAATCTGTGACTCTGTTACTCTGTGACTCTGTGACTGTTAATGTGACTCTGTGACTCTCACTCTGTGACTCTGTGACTTTGTGACACTGTGACTGTGACTGAGACTCTTCGACTGTTACACTGTGTCTCTATGACTCTGTGACTCTGTGACTTCGTGACACTGTCTCTGTGTCTTTCTGAGTCTGTGACTGTGACTCTGTGACTGTTATTGTGACTCTGTGACTATGTAACTATGAGTGAGACTCTATGATTGTGACTCTGTGACTCTGTGACTCTGATTCTGTGACTCTGTGACTGTTAATATGACTCTGTGACTCTGATTCTGTGACTCTGTGACTTTGTCACGCTGTTACTGTGACTGAGACTCTTTAACTGTCACACTGAGACTCTGTGACTCTGTGACTCCGTGACTTTGAATTTCTGACTGTATGACTCTGTGACTGATTCTGTGACTCTGTGACTTTGTGACACTGTGACTGTGACTGACACTCTTTGACTGTGGCACTGTGTCTTTATGACTCAGTGAGTTATTGACTATGACACTGTGCCTCTGTGACTCTGTGACACAGTGACTGTGTCTGTGTGACTATGTGACTTTGTGACTGTGACTCTCTGACTGTCACTGTGACTATGTGATCTGTACGTTCTTAGGCTTACATTTTATAAGCCTACATTTTTAGGCCTACTTTTTCAGGCCTACTTTTTTAGAAGGTGAGGTTCGAACAGCGGTGACGCTTGAGTCATAGACACACAGTGTCACAGTCAGTGTCTCAGCCACAGTCAGTGTCACAAAGTCACAGAGTTAGAGTCACAGTCACAAAGTCACAGAGTCATATTCACAGTCACAGTGACACATTCATAAAGTCTTAGTCATAGTTGCTTAGTACACAGAGTCACATCACAGTCACAGACTCACAGACTCACAAAGACACACAGTCACAGAGTCACAGTCACTGGGTTTGTTCTTGGGGCTGGTTGTTCTGAGACCAAAGTTGTAGATCCCATTTCCTGAACATGGAGAGATTCCTTGGTTTATGTTTTTGCTTTTATAGTAAAGACATTGTAGCATAAACTTGGAATTTGTTCTTATCTGGGTAGAGTCTCAGTGTTTGACTGTTTCTATCATTTGGGTGAGGGGGGGATATAGCAGGTATTCGTAGGCCTCAAATCTGAGTTTTTTTGCACACTAAAGATTAAGACCAAATAAATATGAAAGAACGAAGTGGCAGTTCAATGAGTATGTGGAATCTCAGCAAGTTTTCAAGTGTCGTAAATATTTCCTAAAATATCTCAGTGCTTTCAAGATTACTTTAAAGCACTTAATGCAGTTTCTGGTAATTAAGACCTTTTATTTGGTTTCTTTTTGATCTGTTGCAGGGCTCCAAAATAACACAAAACCCTTGTAACTGCTTTCAAATGACATTTCTATTGCTATTTTCAGTCAATACGGCATATATTTTATGACATATTATGTATTTTGGTGCTTTCGTGGCTAAACATGGCAAAGACTTGATCACAGTGCTTGGGCTTCCACAAAGGAACACTCTTCTGAAGAGATTTTAGTTGTGTTTTCCTCAGATGACTAATTAGAGTGATTAGTCACCAAATACAAATGTAATTTTGGTGTGGTTTATTTTTCAGTTGCACTGAATGCACCTGGAGAGAAGAGTTTATGCATAAGAATAAATTTCCACATTCCTTAGGCAATCAGAACATAAAGTTTGATGTTCAAGCTTTAGAATCTGGTTTCACTGCTGCTTGTTGGTTCTGGATGCTTTATTTAAGTTCTGATCACCTTTATTTCTCCTTCTAGAAGTCAAAAGGAGCCAGTGAGCGGAACATCAAAAGCAGTATGTAAAAACATAATCTCACCCTTTTTCCTACACACCATGCTGAATTTTAACCAACACAGCCTTGCATGAATTTTCCAAGCATTAACATAATGTATTTTGCAGTAAATGTTTAAAATATTGGACTCAACAAGGTAAAAAGTGAGTCAGGCCGTTGTTGTGAGGACAGCTCTGTGCAGCTCCGTGCTTCCTTGTTGTGCCCTTAAGTACTTGGGGATTTGTTCCTAAAACTGTGTAATTGCAGTTATTTTGTTGTGGCCCCTCTGAGTAAAAAAAAATGTCTTTAATAGATTGCTGTGAATTTAAATATCGTTGCTACACAACTATGAATTTACATTTGGGAAAGGTGTGGTGTTTTTCTTCAGGTTTGCAAACACTGTTATTCTGCTACTAAAATATTGTATAAATGAGAAACACAAGGAAACACTTGACTGGTTTGGATCTGGATTTGCCGCTTTTGTCGAATACTATGTGTCGCTCACTTGGTTTTTATATTTTGTCTTTATTTTAACGTAAATTGCATTTATTGTATTGCAACTAAAACAGATGAGTTTTTATTTCTTGAAAACAGTTATTTTTCTCTCTCTCTCTCTTTTTTTTTTTTTTTTTTTTTACTAGCATGTGTATCAACACAAAATCAGTCTTCATAAATACAGTTTATTTGGCTTTTTTCCATGTTTCTGTATGTATTTCAAAGCAGAAGTTAGTCTGATAGGAATAAATCACTGGAAAGCTCGTCCATAATTGTGGAACAGTAAGACAACAACATTTGAATTTGTTACAGCTTTGTTGTGCTGCTGTCCCGCTGTCCCGTTGTCCCACTGTTACTATGCTCTGTCTTGAATGTACAATTGAACATGTGTCTAACTTTTTGTGAACAGATCAATGACTCTCCTGCATCTCTTTCTCTGGCACACCTTCTTAAGGTATTACAGTAGAATATAAGGTATAAATTCTTGTCAAATACTTTAATACTTTCTGGAAGAGAAAAGGAAAAAAAAACAACCAAACCAAATCTGAGAGGAAAAAAACTGGGGAGAGTGACAGCTTTGAAATAATGTAATTATTTTTCTGTGTTGTGCTTTCTTAAGGTCCAAGTCTTCCTGTAGTGCTTTGTCTTACCCTAGAAGTTCGTATACCCACTGCAAGTCATGATCAGGCTCTTCCTGCACTCGCTCCAGCTCTCGATCACGGAGTCGTTCCTGTTCCCATTCCTACTCTCCATTGCTGCCATCTCCAAGAAGACGCAAAGGGAGGAGTCATAACTATCATTCTAGGTCAAGGTTGCGTGTTGATCACCACTCATGGTCAAGGTGTTCTTAAAGGACATGAAGCGAGATGAGGCCAGCCCCATCGCTGAGGAACTGGCAAAAGATCTCCGGCCCCTATTTGACTCTGTCAGACCCTGTCAGGCTCTTTCAGGCTTTTTCATGCTCTGTCAGGTCCTGTTGGGCTCTGTCAAGCCTTGTCAGGCTCTCTCGTTCTATGTTGGGCTCTATCAGGCTCTGTTGAGCACTGCCCGGCTCTTTCAAGCCCTGTTGAACTTAGTCAGGATCTGTCAAGCCTTGTCAGGCTCTGTCGGGCTCTGTCAAGCTATGTTGGGCTCTGCCAAGCTATGTTGGGCTCTGTCGGGCTGTGTCAGGCTGTGTCAGGCTCTGTCAGCTTTGTTGGGCCCTGTCCAGCTTTGAGGCTTTGTACAGGCCCTGCCAGGCTTTGTCAGGTGTTGTCAGGCTCTCTCAGGCTCTATCGGGCTCTGTCGAGCCCTGTCAGGCTCTGTTGAATTCTCTTGGGCTTTTTTGGGCCCTGTCAGGCGCTATGGGGTTTGGTCGGGCTCTGTCCAGCCCTGTCAGGCTTTGTCAGGCTTTGTCAGGCTTTGTCAGGCTCTGTTGGGCTTTGTTGGGCTCTGTCAGTCACTGTTAGGCTTTGTCGGGCTCTGCTGGGCTTTGTCAGTCTCTGTTGGTCTTTGTTGGGCTTTGTCAGGCTCTATCTGGCTCTATCAGACTTTGTCTGGCTCTGTCAGGCCCTGTTGGTCTCTTTCAGGTTTCATTGGGCTTTCTTCAGCTCTGTTGGGCTTTGCCAGGCCCTGTTGGGCTCTGTCAGGCTCTGTTGGGCTTTGTCAGATTTTTCTGGGCTCTGACGGTCTCTACAGGTCTTTGTCGGGCTTTATGGGGCTTTGTCGGTCTTTGTCAGGCCCTGTCAATCTCTTTTGGTCTCTTTCGGCAAAGCTCAACACAGCCCAACAAACCTTAGAGACTGACAGAGCGTGACAGAGCCCGACAAAGACCAATAAAGCCCGACAGAGCCTGACAAAACCCACAGAGCCCAATAAAGCCTGACAAATCCCAATAAAGCCCGAGAAAGCCCCTTAAAGCCCGACAGAGCCCCCAAAAGCTGAACAGAGCCCGACAAAGCCTAGCAGAGACCAACAAAGCTCAAACAAGACCAACAGAGCCTGACAAAGGCTGACAGAGGCCAACAGAGCCTGACAGGGCTGGACAAAGCCCAGCAGAGCCCAACAAACCCCCAAAGAGACCATCAGAGCCTGACAGCCAGGCAAAGGCTGACAGGGCCGGACAGAGCCCGACAAAGCCCAATAAAGACCGAGAGAGCCTGACAAAGAACAACAGGGCCTGACAAAGCTTGAGAAAGCCCCACAAAGCCCCATGGAGCCTGACAGAGCTTGAAAAAAACGGACAGAGCCTGACAGGGCCCAACAGTGCCTGATAGAGCTCAAGATAGCTCAACAAGGCCTGACAAAGCCTGGCAGACCCCAACAGGGCCCAACAAAGCCAGACAAAGCCCGACAGGGCCCAACAAAGCCCGACAGAGCCTGACAGGGCCTGACAGAGCCTGACAAGGCCTGACAGAGCCCAACCAATCCTGAAAGCGCCCAACAAAGCCTGAAAGCACCCAGAAGACCCCAATAGAGTCCAAGAGGACATGGAAAAAGCCCGACAGAGCTTGACAGAGTCTGACAGGGCCCAATAGAGCCCAACAGAGCCTGACGGAGTTTCACAGAGCCTGACAGGGCACAAAGAACCTGATTGTGACTTGCAGTGGGTATATGAACTTCTAGGGTAAGACAAAGCACTACAGGGAGACCTGGACCTTCAAAAAACACAACACAGAAAAAATAATTACATTATTTCAAAGCAGGCACTCTCCCCAGATTTTTTTCCTCTCAGATTTGGTTTGGTTAGGGTTTTTTTTCTCTTCCAGACAGCAAGTCCCGAGGGCTATAGTGCAGTATCAAATAGCAAGAAAACATGATTTAGCCTGCAGACAGTCACTCCTGATTTTAAAATGCTAGTCTAGTCTATTTAACTTTACTACTTATTTGGCAATTTGTAGAGGATGCAAAGCACTTGTACTGCAGTCGTATATACTATTTAATCCTATGTACTGTTTAATCCTCCATACTGTTTAATCAACACTTCCAGCCAGATGTCCCTGCAAAATCTTGCACATACTTTGAGCTCTGACGAGGAACAGTGACCACATGTTGATCAAATCACCTCTAAAAGCTTCTAAACTCAGTTTCTAGAAATATGACAGATCCTGTCACCATGACTAATAGAGAGCTCTTCAGACTCCTGCCCAAGGGATTTGGGGGATAGAAAACATCAGCTGTCCTGATTCTTTTTTTTCTTTTTTTTTTTTTTTTTTCCCCACAAGCTTTCCCTTTATTATTTTTTGAAGAGTCATTTCACATTATTCCCCGTATGTTCATTAGCATCATTCCTCCTCTAAATGTCCTTCACCAATTGAAAATTTCTTTACAAACAAGTCTGATGTTTTAATTCCTAAGTTAACCATGTCAGCAAAAGACCAGTGGAAGTCACCAGTCTGCAGTCCAGGTTAAAATCTCTCTGGGTATCCATGTGAGAGAAATGAAAAATGAAATGAGGACAGTTTCTCTGACCATATTTGAGCTGTAAATCACACAGGAAACTCCTGTCACTGCAAACCCTGAAGTCATCCAATCCACCCAATGACAGAGATGTGGAATGGAACTCCTCTGGCTTCTTCTAGACAATCTTCTTCTCCATTACAGACATATAAAGCAGTTACTTGGAAAATGAATATGTACACTCCTTTGGACTCCTTTCCTATTCCATCAATTCCTGGGAACAGGCTAAAAAGATTTGTGCTGTTACAAAAAGAAATCCAGACATCTCTCATCGTAAGACCCACACTTGCAATGACATTTCACTGATTACTTTAACTAGCAAAAGCTTTTAATCCTCTCCTTTTGCCAAGCATAAGGGCTGCAAGGCAAGGCAAGGCAAGGCTAGGCTGCAGGACGTTTATTTGCTTTATATTTTCTACCACATCCACCTTCAGAGGAGGAGGAAAGCCATCAGACCTTATGGATTAGGCCCAAACAAAAACCCAAGCTACTTGAGACACTTAGACTAAGCCTAAAATGCAAAGATCTCTCCATAAAGATGGTTTTTATACTGTACTTCCACAATCTGCTGGCAGTACAAAAAAATAAGCTGCAGATCTCCTTAGGCTGAGTCATGGTGGTTTGGTGCAGGGATCATGCATATCATGGGAATATTTCACCATTTCTGCTCTGGTTTTCAGTGTATTACACCAAAACACCCACCTGATGACATCATTTCAACAGCAAAGGCAGCACTTTGCAGAATTCAGCTTCTTTGGGGAACTGAGAAATTGCTGAGCTGACACCAAGTCCTGCAGTGTCCCTGTCACCTGCAGAGTCACCGCATCCTCGCCACGGTAGCGGGCATTGTGACAAAGGTTCTATGTCAGCTGGGTGTGGCAGCCGAGTGCCCCCTAGCAGAGGGGGAGCCTGTCAGCCCAGCCTGTCACTGCCTGCTGTCCCTGCTGTCACCAGCCAAGCCTCTGAAAACTGGCCAAACCATCCCCAGACTTGGGGCCAAAGTGGCCCAAAGTCTCCAACAGACAAGTCAGGAAGAAAGATATGGGACAGAGAGAGAAAGTGAAGCGAGCAGGAGAAAGGGAAGTAAGAATAAAAAGTAGTGTTGGGCTGCAGGACTGAAATGGAGGATTTGAAAGAAAAGAGGCAGGAAGCAGGAGAGTGAGAGAAAAGGAAAGAAGAGAGGTGTCCTGGTTTTGTTAAAAACAAGTTTCTCTTTCAGTGAATTTTGCCTGTCAGCTAAAGCTTCATATTAACTGCATTTTCCTGGAGAACCAGACACACGTTTTGGTAAACCTAGCAATGGAATGCAAACTTATTGATAAGCATGGATGGACATCTCGCAAGAGGGACAACGAGAAACTGGTGACCAAGAAACTGACCAACTGTGTATAACATTCCATTCACGTGAAGAGTTCCAATAAAAGTGGGAGATCACGAGGATCTCGCCCCTTTTTGCCTTTTTGCCTTTTCCCTTCTGCTTATGGCCGACATTAGGAGAGGACCTTGCTGGTCGTCCCTGCGAACTGAGGCCTAGTGAGAGACTGAATCCAGCTCCACTTGGCTGCAGAGTCTAATCCAGGACTTTGGTTGCCGACTCTGCAGTTGCTGAGACATTCAAGATTGCTTTTGTCTTTTTTGTATTATTTTCTCTATTCTTATTAGTAGCATTAGTAAAACATTTTTAATTTTTCCAACTCTCTTCTCTCTGTCCTTCTTTCCCTCCCGATCGCCTGTCCCGAGTGGGAAGGGGGGAGAGGGAGGGGCAAAAAGAGGGAAGTGGGGGGTGGAGAGGGGGTTAACAATACATCTGCCAGGGTTTTATTGTCACCCCGCAATCTTAACCCTCGACAGATTCTTACTGGCAATTCACTCAGCATCTGTTTCGATTTATTTGGTGTTTTTCTGTGACCACATTTTCTGCACAGAAGATCATAAACAGAGAACCGCTGCAGAAGACATGGTCACAAGGGCCCTGTTATGGCCAAGAAAGCTCATCATGAGTGCTGGAGGGAGCCAGGAGGACAGTTAATAAGCATTGGAATGATCCAGGAACCTCAAAGACTCCTCTGAAGAGTGGCCTTGAGCAGCTGTGACTGGTCGTATGGAGGTCTGGGAAAGAGAATCGGGGTGGATCAGTGAGAAACAAGCTGATGGCTGTTGGTTCCTTACAACCATTTTCCATTTCTGAGTCTGGAAATTGAAAGCAGTCGATTTCTGCAGGTGGACAAGTAGGAGAAGGAGGTTTCACATAGGAACATGGCAGGAAGCAAAGTCCCTCCTGTGCAAATGAGGGCTGATTCTTGTGTGCCCACCTCAGCCTAGGAGATGGGGAATGCCCACTGCTGGGCGTGTCTGTGCTCAACCATGCCCCAGGAGCTGAACCTGCCCTTTTCCCCTTCATCACTCCTCACACTTGGGTGGACCTCAGGAAACATCCGTGGCCTGGAGGATGCACAAACCTCCTGAGTGAGGTCCCATTACTGCAGGGGAAGAGGGAAGTGTTTGTGCTCCACATGGGAGTACAAAGAGAAAAGGCTGTGTGTGTGGCAATAAGCATGTTAAAGTTAGGAAGAAGCCCTTAAATAGCATGGGTAAGGTGGGGTCATGCTGAATTGAATTAGGCTGCTTTTTTTTATTTGAGGCAGCAGAAGGTGGTGGGTGTGTAATTCAGTGCTGGGATATGGAGTGAAGATTCAAGGAATTCTGGAGGCTAGGACAGCTTGGATGTCAGGGGAGCAGTAGCGGGGCTTTGGAAGAAGCGGTTGCCCAGAGAAGTTGCGGATTCCCCATCACTGGATTTGTTCAAGGCCTGGGGATGCAAATCCCCTCAGGTACAATGGAGCTCATAGCTGATGCTGAACTACGGCAGAAAAGGAGGAGTCTCAGGACATCACCTGTCTCAACCGCAGCCGTCGAGTGGGATGAGGATGAACTTGTCTGCGCCTGCTTTGTCTCTCCATCACAGAGCGTGGCGAGCAGTGAGGGCAGCCAGAGGTCTGGCAAGAGAGGTTGTGGTGTGTCTGGGTTTTGGTAAAAACAAGGTCCGTTTCTCTTTTAGTGATTTTTTCCTTTCAGCTCAATTCTTCTAATGCCTTCTAGGTAACCGCACTTTTCTGAATTTTCGCCTGCATGTTTTTCAGATGCTGTACTCTCAAAGCTGATAAGATGACCAGTGGAATGCTGAAGAAGCTCACGTTTAGATTTATTACTATGGTAACCAAGGTTAACTGATAACGAGACATAATTGCAAGGGGGAGCGTACAGAACAGGTGACTAAAACTGCCCAACTGCATATCCCGTCCCATAATCGTCATGCCTCCTATAAAAGAGGGAGATCATGAGGGTCTCACTATCTTCGACCATGGCCAGCATCTAGAGAGGAACCTGACTGTCTGCCGGAGATCTTAGGCCTCAATCCAGACCCTGCATCCTTGAACCCAGTGTCTGGTTTTACTGTGAAGTCCCGTCCATGACTTCGGGTGCCTGCCCTGCAGCTGCTGGAGCCACGCCAGCTCCTAGCTCTGCTGCCACTGGAGTGGCGTCAGCTCCGTATGGACATTCAAGATTGAGTTTTGTATATTTTGTATCATTTTCTCTATTTATTAGTAGCATTAGTAAAGCTTTTTAAAACCTTTCCAACTTAAAAGACTCTCTTCCTTCTTCCTTCCTTATCATCTTTTCCATCAGGAGAGGGAGGGGGAGGGATTAACAGAGAGCATCTGTCATGGTTTATTGTTGCCTTGACATGGTGTCAGGAGCCAGGTGACCCTGGGGACAGCCTGGAATCATCATGGAAACGCACTATGACATCGGGAGGCTGTGCTATTACATCACCTGGCTGATCCGGGGCTAGGACCTTCCTCAGATCTGCTTTCCTGCCTCAATGTGTGTTTTCAGGGTGCACATGAGACAGAATGAGCATCAGCAGAGACCAGGGGAACTTTCAAAGCACCTGATTTTTACACTGTCTTTGCACTCAGTGAGGGAGGTGATAAATGACACAGTAGTCACAGGGAAATGCTGGGCAGCAAAGTGTTTGCCTGCTGAGGCTGGACAGGCTGGAGAGGGTCCAGAGAAGAGCCACAAAGATGATGAAATGACTGAGCAGCCACCATATAAGCAAAGGCTAAGAGATCTGGCCTTGTTCAGCCTGGAGAAAAGGCGGCTCAGGGAGACCTCAGCACCATGTTCCAGTGTTTCCAGGGTGGCTCCAAAGATGGAGACTCCCTTCGTACAAGGAGTCCCATGGAAAAGACGAAGGACGATGGGTACAAGTTAATCCTGGGGAGATTCCAACTGGGCTCAGGAGGGAAATTTTTCACCACGAGAACAATCAGCCATTGGAATAATAACCCCAGGGAAGTGGTGGATTCTCCAACGTTGGACAATTTTGAGATTCAGCTGGACCGGGTGCTGGGCCAGCTCATCTAGACCGGGTTTGTATGAAGAGAGGCTGGGCCAAGTGATCTTTGTGGTCCCTTCCAGCCTGACATTTTGTGATTGCATGAGAATGTACAGGTGTGTGTGCAAATGTCTGCGTGTGCATGTGTATACACGTGTGGGTGGGTCTGGACGTGTGTGTGTGTACATGGGTGTGTATGTGCACGAGCATGTATCTATGTGGGTGCATGTGTACATACGTTTTGGGGTCTGTGTGCACACACATGACTGTGTGTGCAACCAGGTCCCAGGAGCTGAGCTGCCATGGTGGTCTGTCATGGGGCATCACACTGACAGGCATCCGCATCTGGGACGGACACTTCTGGGGGTTACGGGCTTCTCCAAAACCAGATTTCTCATTGACCTAAACTACGTCACTACCACCACTACTACTACTGCCAGCAGTGACCAGGCCAGGGCTGACAGGCTCCACCTCCCCTAGGGGGCGCTCGGCTGCCACGCCCACATGACGAGGCATTTTGTCACAATGTGCTGGTACCGTGGAGTGCGGGGTCAGTGGTGCCACTGCACATGGCAGTGACGCTGGTGACACTTGAGCTCAGGCTGCGCTGCTGCCCCCGCCCCGGGTCACCTGTCCCCATGCTGCTGTGGGCCCTGGCCGGGCACGGCGGCCGCAACACCATGTGCTGCAGTAGCCACCATTGCGGAGCAGGGACCGCCTGGCCCAGCCATGTCCTGTGGAAAATGGAAAAATGGAGCAGAAATTGTGAAATACACCTGGCATGTGGCACCTGCCTGCCTGCTCAGGGCCACTCTTGGGTGCCTTCATAGCCCAAAATCCCTGGGGATGCCACAGGGCCACCCACTTTTTCCTTGTGGGAAAAATTTCCAGGAGGCCTGGAGATGACCTGGGACATAGAGGTAGGCAGGGAAATGGAGATAGGCTGGGGACACAGACACTGGCTGCGATGTGGAGATGTGGTGAGATGTGGAGATGGCCTGGGACATGGAGGTGGGCTGGGACATAGAGATAGGCTGGGACGTAAATGGCCTGGGACACAGAGATGGGCTGAGTCATTGAGACGAGTCAGATCCAGTACAGGAGCAGGGAAACATGTGCTTGCCCTGGACACGCCAGCCATGGGATATATGTGCCCAGCACAGACACGCACCCATGGGACACACAGCTGGCCCACAGGGACACCAGAGACACACGCACACGTTGTGCCATCATTCCAGCTTTATTGGTGGAGCCGTGGTGGTGCACTGGTGTGGCGGTGGTGCTGGCCAAGGCTCTGCCGGTTCCGCAGACGCCAGTGCTGGGGTCGGCTCAGCGGCGGCGGCGCCGTGTCCCCCGCCGACGGCGGCTTCTCCTGTACCGCCAGCGTCGGCTCTGCCCATAGCGGCGGCGAGAGCGGCTCCGGTAGCGGCGGCGGCCACGGCGGCGACTGCGGCTCCTGCTTCGCCGGTACCGGGCCATGGTGGGCTGGCCGCCGCCCTGTCCTGCCAGAGGATGCAGCTCTGCAACCCGGCCCCGCTTTTATAGGGGTGCCTGGGCAGGGCCCTTTGTGACATCACCAGTGACGTCACAATGCCCCACTGTGGCAGTTGCACATCCCCCCATGATCTGGAGCCTTCAACAGGGCAGTTGATGGCTCCTTAGCACCTTTTGTGCCCCACTGTGCCTGTCCCCACGTACACACAGTTGCTCACAGTCACATCCTCCCCAAACCACCCTGACAGAGCTTAACTAGATACACAGCATCTTTGGTTTTCAGATCATCGTCCTGACTCGGTCTGCAAAGGTAAAGACTTTTCATATTTAAAGCAGATTTAAAGGCAGATTACAGGGAATGGCTGATGGTGCTTTAAAGTATTTAGTCATATCCAGCTTGTGTACATACAGCATAAAAACCATTCTCATGGAAAGAGATTTGTATTTTAGGGTTACTCAGTACAAGTGTCTCAGGTAGTTGTTATTTTGTTTGGGCCGTATGCAAAAGGTCACAAGGCTTTTCCTCCTCATCCAGAGACCGACGTGGTGTAGGCCAAGGCAGAGCACGGGGGGCTCCAGGCACACACTGGTCTAGGAAGCTTTTCAAGGCTCTTTTCACATGTCATTTCATTTGAGTCTCTCTGCTCTGCAGAAAGTGAGTCAAAGGAATTCCTGTGCCCCTGGTTAACTCAAACTAGATGTTTAGCTGAACAGGGCAGATACCACTTGAGTTGGAGCCAATTCTGCTCTGCTTGTGAAAGCAAGCTCAAAAAAACCCCAAATGTCTGTGATCCAGATTCTAGCACTGCCTGTTGCATTTGCGTTTCCATGTAAAGCACTGGGCAGCTGAGAATTGTGGTTGTTGCTGGATTAAGCTCCTAGAAATAGTCAGAGGTGGTGGATGCTCTTCTGTGTTCTGTCCCCCTTGAGCACCAGCAGCACAGGTGAATCATTTTCAGGTAACAGCCATGGCAGTAATGGGGCAGAGTTTTCATGCTTTGGCTACATGGCTGGTTTGTGCCCGGGGAAGCGCATCAGCCTTTAGAATCTGGTTTGTGCAGGTGAGACGCCTGGAAAGTGAGTCAATTTTCTCCATGCAGCTAGAAGCCTTTCTTTTTCAGAGCTGGCACCGTCGTTGTTTGGATTTAGTTTGAGAACAAGAGGAACACCCGGGACAGATTTAAAATTTTTAGTTGTTGGTGTCTGAGAGCCAAGGTCTGAGCTCTGCCCGCAGGTGTGAGGAGCTGGGAAGGGGGGATGGATGGGGCAGAGCTTGACTGACACCCAGACTGGTCAATGAGAATATTCCATTAGCGTCACGCTGTGTATTTAAGGAAAGTCAGGATCTTCGGGCTGGGGTTTTTCTCAGAGCCAGGACAGAGACCTGTTCAGGGCAGTTCTGTTTGGGAGTTTCTTTATTCCAGCCTTTTGCCATACTGCCATTTTGCAGAGGCCTCTGGGCCTTTCTGCCTTTTTCCCTCTTGTCTCTGGGATCAGCTGTTGGGACCAGGTGCTGCTTCCTGGGACCGGCTGCTCAGTGCAGATGGAGTTGTAAGGAATTGCATCAAATGTCTTCTATTTTCTATTCTATTTCCATTTTATAGATATTAGTAATAGCAGTATACTAGTGCTGTTTTGTTATTTTATTAAACTGTGTTTATGTCCATACAAGTTTCTCTCTTCCCTTTCGATTCTCTCCCCTATTTGGGGATCGTGGGGCAGTGAGTGAGCGGCTGTCGCTGTTATATTGCTGGCTCAAGTTAAACCACAACACCTTGAAATCCGGCTGGTGACCATGACCCAGAACACGTTGCCTGCTGTGCTCACTGGGCCTGCTCAGAGCTGCCATTCCACCATCCTGCCCTCTTGGGCTGCTCTTTCCTCCTGTAACTATCAGAAATAAATTACTCAAAACACATAATAGGAATTGCTGATTTTCATTCTCTGCTCTGTTTAACTCAGGTAGAGGCTGGTGCTGTTGGGTTGGCAAAAAGAGTACTCGATGAAGCTACGAATTATGATTTGGAAAGAAAAACCTTCAGGAAACCGATTACTGAAGTTAAACATATAAATATAACAAAAAGCTATGTTTTCGTACCAGATGGACTATGAGTGAATTTCCAAGGTTGTTCCTTGATATTCAGGACCTGCGATGTATTATATCTCTGCAATTGCTTGGGTTGTGAAGTATGTCGGTCAGCACTAAATAAATCCAGCTACGCAGCAACTCCTGGGAAGTGAAGGCCAAGAGCTGGGAAGCGATAAAAAGTCACCACGCTAACAGCAGAAATAGGAAAGATGGGGACACCACCCTTGCTGCCGAGAAGATGACGAACTCGGCTGCCGGCTGCAACCTGGTCGGCCGGAGAGGCAGAGGGTGTAGAAACCTGGACCTGATCCTCTTGCTAGGAGTGGTGACTTATTGTTCCCAACTTAGCCTGGCTAATCCCTGTACCAAGTGCGACGAGCGCATGAGAATAGGAGGACTAACCCAATATGTTCTAAATTATCACACTCATACTAATTCTGGATGTTAAGATAGAACAAAATTGGAGAACTATGAAATCCAAGGGCAGAAATTATGGGTAGCAACTAACCCAGGGAAAGGTGGACTCGGTGTAGGCTCTGTCTCCTGCCCCAGGGGAGAACAGAATATCCGTTTTACACAAGCTGGTATGTGGGGCTATTCAGATAGAGGGGGAGTGCAAGATCAGTATAAGGAGGAGTTAGTTAAGAGTGCCACTCAGGAATTAAAAAGAGAGCAAGAGAAGCAGAAATTGGTACAGAAAAGCAGTGATTGGTATGAAGAAATAAGGCAAAAAGACAAGGAATTCCAATTACCAACAGTAGGGAAAAACCTGTTTATAGATCTTATGGAAAAGATAGCCCGGGAATTAAATGTCACCTTATGCTGGATATGTGGGGGGTGTCAAATGGCAGAACAGTGGCCTTGGAGAGGAGAGAGTGTAAGCCCAGAAGGATTACTAGTATGGATCCAGCCACCTGGGCCCAAGATGGAAGCTGGGGATACCATACCCCAATATATATGCTAAACTGAATTATTCGGTTGCAAGCAGTGATTGAAATAACAAGCAACCGCACAGCTGAGGCACTGAATCTCATAGCGAGACAATTGTCTCAAACCAGAGCCGCAGTGTACCAAAATTGGGTAGCCTTAGATTATCTTTTAGCTGAAGAGGGGGGGTTTTGGGAAATGGAATACTTCTGAGTGTTGTTTAAAAATAGATGATAATGGGGAAGCCATAATGAAAATAGCAGAAGAGATAAAACGAGTTGCACACGTACCAGTACAGAAATGGAATTCTATACTTACTAGCCACTGGTGGGATAACTTATTTGGGGGAGCCTGGTGAAAGAAAATAGGGTTCATGATACTATGTGCATTTCTAGGTTTACTGTTCATGCCATGTATGATCCCGCGCTTTATTTGGTTAATCCATTCAGTAGTCCAAGGCATGCAAATCTCAGCCATGCCTATAGATCCTGAAATGGCAACAAAAGGAACAGGGTATAAATTAATGATTTTAAAAGAGAACACAAAATTGGACCTAGCCGCCACTAGGGAGGTGCTAGCTAACTTTGAGGCCAAAGCACGAATCAAGGGGATAATAAAGAAAAAGGGGGAATTGTGAGAAATGCAGCTGTGATTCGTGCTGTTGTTTACAGATATAACCAAATAAGCATGGGCTCTTAAGAAAATGAAAAGATAGTTAAGTTTTCTGTAAAAAGTTGTGGACCTTGTTTTGTACCATATGCACATGTGGATAGGAAAGGTGGGAGGGAGTGACGTGAAGGAGAAGGTGGCCTTCCCCGAGATTGCTGCCACGGGGGCTGTGGGCATTAGAACATGGTCCAGAAGCTTCCTGCTACTCTGGGCACCTCCTTTGTTAACGACCCCGCCAATTGGCTGAGGGTCTCACCCCTCCTGCCCCCCCAGCAGGTGGAGGTGAAGTCACCCTGCCCCGGGATAGAGGAGGATGTGACTGTCAGCACTTTGGTACCACCCCAGGTGTGTATGTGGGGACAGGCACAGTGGGGCACAAAAGGTGCTAAAGAGCCATCAGCTGCCCCAGTGAAGGCTCCAGATCTCAGGGGGATGTGCAACTGCCACAGGTGCAAAAAATCCAAATGCCAGGTCAAAAAGGGCACTCATGGAATTGACATATTCCCTGGCCCCATGGGTCATTTGCAGGACTGTGAGGGCACACGAAGGAGCCCATGACAGTGACAAAGAATTGGGTTTTAATAATGTTACCAGAGCAGCTTCCTACCATGAGCTCAAGAGGATGGGAATGTGGCTAAAACGTGGCTTTGCATCACAGGGGAGACCACAGAGGGCTGCATAGGGTTTATCACATAAAGTACGAGGTGGGTGAGGATTTTTTTCCGTTCCCCTGAATTGTTTCCATCACCTTAGCAGTGTGGAAGAGGAGTGAAGGGCGTTTCCACAAGAACAGCTGCTTTGCAACAGCAAAACCGTATGCAGAGCTTTGTGTGGTGGTGTCTAAGGAAACCCTGGAGTGAGATATATAGGTATACACAAAAAATAAACCAAGCCAAACTGGTTTGAAAACACCCCATGGAGGAGAGCTTCCCGTAGAAGGCAGGTTCGGACATGGATGCAGCGCGTATTCCAGCCCCAAGCAACTGCAGAAACACAATGAGGTCACACTTCACTGTGGCTGGGCCCCCTTGGTCCCCTCCCGATGCCTTCAGCAGTGTGAAGCGGGGCTGCTGGTGTTTGGGGGACCCTCCAGTGTCCCCTGAGATGGATCAAGGCTCAGCTCTCCAGCAAGGGGGCGAGCAGCCGGCTTTTCCTGACTTGGGAGTCCCTCGGCAGAAGAAAGGGACCCCATCCCGGCACCACGTGTGGGTGCAGAGGGTCTCGCCTGTTATCAGCCCGCAAGCCAGCAACACCAGCACTGTTACAGCAGCCAACACCTGCTGGCACCAGAACCAGGAGGTGGTGCCCAAGCACCGGGGCACAAGAAAGCCAGGAGGGTGGAGGTTCGTGCCGTAAGATGGGTGCTGCAGTTCAGCAGGCCAGCAGTGACGTGTTTCTCAAAGGCAGGAACCTCCGGGACAGGGTTTTGAGCTGGAGCAAACCTGCAGACCTGCCAGGAGCAGGAGCTTAGCACAGAATTCAGGGAGATAACAAAGTCAGAGCAGAGGGTGGCCTACAGCCCCGAGTAGGGGACCATCTGGACCAGCCAAAGAACCAGCAAAGTCACCAAGAGGGGTCAAGTTTGGAGCAAGAGGGCTCTGGCAGAGATCTACAAGTCCCCTGCTGAAGAATCTGAGAGGAGCATCAATACACAGAATAGGTGGGTAAAAGAGATGGAAACAGTGAGGCAGCAAACAAGGCAGGCACGACGGCGAGGCAGCAAGAAGGGCTGCAGGCAGCAAGCACGACATGGCAGCAAGCTGGTGTCGAGGCAGGAGTCAGAGCGTGGCAGTGAGCAGTTCCCAGGGCAGCAGTCACGGCCCCACCAGCCTGGAGATGAGCAATCAGGGCCGCCTGATAAGCTAAAGAAGGGCCACACGTTACCCTCTGTCAACACCCAGCTGCTGCTGCTCCACCTGGAGTGCAGAGCCTCCAGGGACTAGAGCCTGTGGGAGAGGGGCAAACAGCTGAGCTTTGGAGGAAAAAAAGTCAGGCAAGTGCAGAAGGACACACAGTGCAGCTGTTCCTGGGCCCCACAGCTGGGCTAGGGGAAGCAGAGCACACCTACGACCTCCAGTCTCTAGGGCAAGGGACCCTGGATGGGCTGTACAGAGAAAATTCTTATCAGCTGTGAAGAAAAACAAGTGAAACTAATTCAGAGAATCCATGAAAGAGCTCAGCACCCTGCCATGCAGCAGTCCCTAAGGGAAGCGCTGCTGGCATCCCCGAGCTGTGTGGTGGTCCAGAGAATGAGAGACACAAGGCTTGTGATTGCTCCTGGCAAGTTATTGACATGGCTGTGAAAGGAGAGACCAAGGGCAGTGGGAATGCCCTGATGGTGGGACTGAAACGAAAGCCAAGATTATGCATTGCCAGGACGGACTCACTAACAGGGTACAGTGCTGCACTTGCTGCCATTGATGGAAGAGCACCAGCAACGTGGAGGCGAGGGACTTAAAAATGGAGGGGCAATTGGCTCATGGAGGTGTTCCGAAACACCCCCGCAATGGGGAGGTTCCTTGTGAGACGAAGGGGATGCCGTACGGTGCAGGTCAACCAGGCCAAGTCGGCAGTAGATCTCAAATGTTCCAAGTCCTTGACTGGAATTGGAGGCAGGCGGGTGGGAAGGGAGCCTGAGGGGGATCCAGCCAAACCGCTGGCTTGCGGCAGCACCAGCCCAGGGCTTCCCGCAACCAATGCCGGGACACCCCGAGGACAGAGATTTCCTGCAGCCTTCTTTGTCCCGAGGTGGAGCAGGAACAGATGAGCACAGGGGGAAAACTGTCATTTTTTTTAATTGGCTTTAATGATTTCTAAAAACAATCCAAGGCCGAGCAGAGGCTGGCAGCACCATGTCCTCAGGGCAGGTGAATCCCGCGGTCACTGTCCATGCACCCATCCCTGGCGTGGACGCTGCGCAGGCACCCGCGTGGCGCTGGCAGCCGGGCTCTACTCCTCTTGCTGTCCCGCGGCGCAGCTGCAGCGGAAAGCCCTGCGCAGAGCCCGCAGCACCCTCCGGAACCGGGAAGGCCGTCGCCGTGGAGCTGGGCCCTGCGCTGGGCAGGCCATGTCTGTGCTGGTCTCTCCTCCATGCTCTGCAGACATTGGAGAAACTGTGTTCTCTTCTTCGTCCTTTGCAGCTGGGACGAGAGGGGCTGTGCTGGCCTGTCCCTCACTGTCTCCTGCCAAACGAGCCTCAGTGGCTTCAAGTCCTGCAGGTGCTGGTGCTGCCACTGGAACATCCACACATTGGGCCAGGTCCCGCTGTTCCACCGCTTGCTGGCCAGGTCCCTGGATCTCAGCCTCAGCCCTGTGCACGGCCTCACTGATGATGTGCTCCACAATGTCTAACAGGTCCACATCGTCCTCTGCAGGGCTCTGCTGGACAGGTTCCAGGCGCTCTGCCTCTGCTGCTGCCTCCGTGTCTGTGCAGCTGGGCAAGCCAGACCCCTCCTGGGGACCTGCAGGGGTGTCCTGGAGGTGCTCCTGGAACAAGGGGTTGATCCAGATGCTGGGGATGAAGATGTCTCCGCCTTCGCACCCCTCTTTGTTGTTCTCATCCTCCACATCCATGCGCTGGGCCAGGTCCTGCTGTTCCTGCGGTTCCTGGCCAGCTCCCATGATCTCAGCCACAGCCCTGCGCAAGCTCTCATTGAAGATGCGCTGGGCTGTGTCCCACAGAGCTGCGTCGTAGGCTGTGGGGCCCTGTGGGGCAGGTGCTGGGCACTCTGCCTCTGCTGCTGCCTCGGTGTTGGTGCTGCGAGGCCAGCCAGACCCCTCCTGGGGACCTTCACGGTGGTCCTGGACGCGCTCCCGCACCGAGGTGGTGACCGAGGTGCTCTGGATGCTGTGCTGGCCCAGGCTGTGTCTGACCTCCGAGCAGGAGGAGGAGCAGGACACAGGGGATGGAGGTGGCAGTCCCGGCACTGCAGCAGCTGCTTGCGGCCCCGTCCAACCACCGGCCTTTCCCTCCTGCCCTGTCCCGTCCCTCCCCTGTGGCCTGTGGAGCAAGGGGGGAAGCCCAAAGGGCTGGGAGTGGGCGTTCGCCTCCTCGTCGATGGGCATCTTGGGTCCCGTCTACCAAAGAGCTGCAACGGGCACCCAGGGGAGATGCTGCCTCCTGAGAAGCTGCTGCTCCTGAGAAGCTGCTCTCCTGGGAGTGAGCACCCCAGGGCTCTCGCTCCTTAAATACCCCCACGGTCAGGGCGGGGACCCCCGTGTCACAATGGCCTCTGGCTATGACAACCCCATGTAACAATGGCCTCTGGTTATGACGAGGTGCCCACATCACAGAGCCCGGCGGTCGCCACGGAGACACCCACCTGCGGGCCCGGCTGGGACTGCCTGTGCGCGGCGTGGGGCAGCCCCTGCTTGAAGGAGGAGGGAGCAGAGAATGGCGAGGGAAGCTGTCCCCAGCACACAGGACCCCGTCCCCCAGAGCTTTGCTCAGATGCTGCTGCCTGCTCCGCTGCACCTGCAAGAATCCGCATTCAGAGCTTGTTTGCGGTACAAACCAAGGGCCACTCTACAGCCTCACCACACTGATACTTTGTTTTCAACACGATCGTCATGAGTTTTCTTAAGTAGGTATGAGCCTCCTTTCAAGAAGAAGGCTGAAGCCACATCCACAAAACCACACAGTCCGTTTTCAGCAATAGAATCTACCGTTTCCCCCTTTAGTGACAACCAGGGTTCTCCCAAGGTGCGCTTTTACAGTACTTGTGAGCTGTTCACTGACTCACTTGCTAAAGGAGGTGGCCTCATCCAGCTCCCAGTTTCATCCTGCCAGCTCTCCAATGCATTGCCTCTGCCACCTTCCTTCTACCGGGCCCAAAGTGCATTCTACTGCCTGGTTAGGGAGATGCACGTGCCACCGGTCCCAAAGCATCGCTCTGGGGACCCATCATAGCTGGCCATTTCCTCTCAGCTGCTGCACCAGCCAAACCTTTCTGGAACAGCAAACTCTCAGAATCTGCTCCAGGTCTGTAAGAGTCGGTCCAAAACCAGTATCTGCCTCAACATCGCCATCCAGAACAGACTGACAGTGACTTAGACAGACGCCTGAGGAGAAGCATTGTGTTGCACAGGGGTCTCCAGCCTGGAAGGCTACTGCTAACAATGGCTGCTGTGTGGAGTTTGCCTGCTGCTTCAGCCAAGCTAGCCCCCACCCCCTAAAAGGGATTGTTAGATGGGTCTCTCTGACCCAGGGACAATCGCTGCCATCCAGAAGATGGATTCATACCTGCAGCCTCAGTCACACCTTGTCCCTCACCCGCTCCCTCGAACAAAGGACAACAAAAAAGAGCATGCCCAGAAGCTGGCCAAGGGTCCTGAGGTCACCCAATGGACCAGAGAGATAGCCCTGAGTGCAGGCCACGCAGGCGCAGACAAGCGCTGGCAAGAGAGGCAAAGACTTTTTGAGCCTGCACAGTTAAGCCCGGATTGAGAAACAAAGGTGGAGATTGGCCTGAAACAATGGGAGCGAGGGGGGGTGAAGAAGTATAAAGATGGTTCCTGACTGGACGTCATTGAGATCTCCCCACCAGAGGATCCCAAACCACCATGGCGGACCGGCAGGACTCCACGGGACTGGACCCCAGAGGGACGGACACCTTTGGAACTCATCTGCTGGTAAACCAGTCCTCATTCCCCTCTTTTCCTTCTTCTTTCCCTGTTTCTTTTTCCTTTCCTGTTTTCTTACTCTCTCGCTATCGCGTGCCGCTGTATGGGCAAAATAATAAAGTAACACTGTTTGATTGCATTCTAAGCCCTTGGCATTTCAGATGCCTTAATTTTGTGCCTCGAGAAGAACGTAAATGAACCATCACGAGTCCATCGCTGAGTGGACCCTAACAAGGTCCTTGCAAGCTCTCAATCTCCTTTTGCTCCCCTAGCACACTTCTTCCCCCCTCCATGCAGTTTGGTTTCAGCCTAGGGAGCAGACAAATCCTTGGAAAAAGTAGGCATTCTTTTCATGTCCTATGTCAGCACAGGAAAAGAAGAAAATCCCAAAGTCTCAACATCTACACCACCCTAAGTGGAAGGCCAACGTGTCCCCACCATCCCCCAGCATGATGTGCCACTAGTTCATACACGACTCAGTGATTTTGGGAGAGGTAGAAGAAAGCATGCACCAAAAATTAGAAAAAAAGTCTGAAAGCTTAAGACGAAACAGCACTTCTAAAGAAGGAGATGATTGGAAGCCGCTCTGACCTGCACTGCTAACAACTTGTCCTGTTGTTTTTTAAAACAAGTTACTCTTCTAGTGAATTTGCCTGTCAGCTAAAGCTTTCATATTAGCTGCATTTTCCTGGAGAACCAGACACATGTTTTGGTAAACATAGCAATGGAATGCAAACTTATTGATAAGCACGGATGGACATCTCACGAGAGGGGCGATGAGAAACCGGTGACCAAGAAACTGACCAACTGTGTATAACATTCCATTCACGTGAATACTTCATATAAAAATGGGAGATCACGAGGATCTCGTCCCTTTTTTTGCCTTTTCCTTTCTGCTTATAGCCGACATTAGGAGAGGACCTTGCTAGTCGTCCCTGCGAACTGAGGCCTAGTGAGAGACTGAATCCAGCTCCGGTTGGCTGCAGAGTCTAATCCAGGACTTTGGTTGCCGGCTCTGCAGTTGCTGAGACTTTCAAGATTGGGTTTGTATATTTTGTATTATTGAAGTGATTGAGCAGCTCTGGAACTTTGAGGACAGCCTTGCTGGTTCTCTACGGGCTTGTGTCTCTGCTGTGGAGAAACTGTGAAAAATCTGATGACCGGTTTGAAAAGCTATTGCAAGAAATCAAAGAACTCAGAGAAGACGCATACCATTCACGACCTGCACAAACCTATGTTTCAGCTATTAGGAAAAGGTGTTTCCAGTCTCGAGAGAGAGGACAGAGGCAGCCCACAAAAAGAGGTTCACTGTGGTTCTTCCTACATGAACAAGGAGAAAACATGAATAAGTGGCATGGAAGACCTACCTCAGAACTTCAGGAACGAGTACGTGAGATCAAAGGAAAAACTCCTAGGAAGGTGGCTGCTCCAGTTTACAAAAGGAGCAGAAGAGATTCTGATGCTCTTGAAGGAACCTCTAATTCACACCCAGAGACTGTGCAAAACAGAAATTAGAGGTGCCCTGCCTCCAACCAGGTGGAGGAAAGGGATAACAGAGTTTATTGGACTGTACAAATACGATGACCTGGTACAACACACCCCCAGGAGTACAAAGCTTTAGTGGACACTGGTGCTCAGTGCACAATAATTCCTTCTAATTATAAAGGAACACAATCCATCAATATAGTTGGAGTGACTGGGGGATCCCAGGAACTGACTGTTGTAGAGGCTGAAATGAGCCTAACTGGAAAAAACTGGCAAAGGCATCCCATTGTGACTGGTCCAGATGCTCCGTGCATCCT
Organism: Streptopelia decaocto; assembly: GCF_964273445.1. Taxonomy (NCBI): domain Eukaryota; kingdom Metazoa; phylum Chordata; class Aves; order Columbiformes; family Columbidae; genus Streptopelia; species Streptopelia decaocto. The sequence continues at coordinate 64,108 of NW_028115742.1, forward strand.
TGGCATAGACTACCTCAGGAGAGGGTATTTTAAGGACCCAAAAGGGTATAGGTGGGCATTTGGTATAGCAGCTGTGGACACTGAGAAAATTGAACAGCTGTCTGATTTGCCTGGTCTTTCAGATGACCCTTCCGTTGTAGGACTGCTGACGGTTGACGATCAGCAGGTGACTGTGACTGTGACTCTGTGACTACAACTATGACTCTGTGACTCTGACCCCATGATTGTGACACTGTGAATCTGTGACTCTGTGACTGTGACTCTGTGACTCTGACCCTGTGACTGTGACTCTGTGACATATGTGACTCTGTGACCATAACTATGACTCTGTGACTCTGACCCCATGATTGTGACTCTGTGACTTTGTGACTCTGTGACCACAACTATGTCTCTGTGATTCTAATCCTGTGATTGTGACTCTGTGTCTCTGTGACATCTGTGATTCTGTGTCTTCTGTGACTGTGACTCTGTGACTGTGACTCTGTGACTGTGACTCTGTGACATATGTGACTCTGTGACTCTGTGACCATAACTATGACTGTGACTCTGACCCCATGATTGTGACTCTGTGACTCTGTGACATCTGTGACTCTGTGTCATCTGTGACTCTGTGACTGAGACTCTGTGTCATCTGTGACTCTGTGACTGTGACTCTGTGACCACAACTATGTCTCTTTGACTCTGACCCCATGATTGTGACTCTGTGACTCCGTGAAGTCTGTGACTCTGTGTTGTCTGTGACTCTGTGAGTGTGACTGTGTAACCGTGACTCTTTGACTGTATCCCTGTGACTCTGTGACTATGTGACTATGTGATTATGTGTCTCTGTGACATCTGGGGCTCTGGGGCTCTGGGACTATGTGACTGGGACTCTGGGACTTTGTGATTCTGCTCTCTGTTTGTGACCCTGTGACTCAGTTACTATGTGACAATGTGAAATTCTTACTGTGATGGTGTGACTGGGACTCTGTGACTTTGTCTCTGTGATTGTGACACTGTGATTCTGGGACTGTGACTGTGACTCTGTGACATATGTGACTCTGTGACGGTGACTCTGTGACCACAACTACGACTCTCTGACTCTGACCCTGTGACCGTGACTCTGTGACTCTGTGACATCTGAGACTCTGTCATCTGTGACTCTGTGACTCTGTGACTCTGAACCTGTGCCTGTGACTCTGTGACATATGTGACTCTGACTCTGTGACCACAACTATGACTCTGTGTCTCTGAACCTGTGACTGTGACTCTGTGTCTCTGTGACTCTAAGTGTGACTCTTTGACTCTGTGACTCTATGACTCTGACTCTGTGATTGGGACTCTGACCCTGTGGCTGTGACTGTAACTCTGTGACATCCGTGACTGTGACTGTGACATCTGTGACTGTGACTCTATGACTGTGATTCTTTGACTCTGTGGCTGTGGCTCTGTGACTATGAGTGTGAATTTGTGACATCTATGTCTCTATGAACAGCAAGAGGGAAATAGGGACAGGGATGTGGACAGAGATGGAAGAAGAATCAGCCGAGAAATAGGAAGAGTGGCAGAACGAGGGAGAGGAAGCAGGAGGAAAGGGGAGCGGGCAGGGAGGGACGGGGACACAGAAGAGGTGACATGACCCCAAGGGCCCAGGACTCACCAGAGCTCCAGCTCTCTGCATGGCCAGGCAAATTGTGGAGCTCAGGCCCTCCTGTCTGTGTCTGTCTGTCCTTTCCTCCCTTCCTCTGCTGTAGCTCCAGTCTCTTGCCCGTCCTCCACCTAAGGAACACATGGGTGTCCAACAGCTCTCACCGCACGAGGCTTCCCAGACACACACACACACACACACACACACACACACACACACACACACACACACACACACACACTCTACGGCCGTACAGTAATTTTCCTCACTGACACGGACCCTGCGGTGCACGTTTGTGATCTGCTCTGCTGAGGCTGCTCACAGGGACTCTTCCTCACCCAGAGGGGCAGCTGTCTCTGTGCAGCTGCAGCAGCAGCTGTGGGGATCCCTGCACTTCACCCTCCAGCTGCTTCCCCTTCTCCTGCTCTCTCCAGCTCCAGCCCCAGCAGCTCCTCTCCAGCAAGTGCCCCCTGCCCCCTCCCCCGCCCAGGAGAACAAGGCCAGAGCAGCCCATGCACACCTGAGCCAGAGGCAGCAACAACAGCCCCAGGGCCGCAGTGGGAGGAAAAAGGGCCCCAGGGCTGGGCCGGGGGCTGCTCAGCCTTGGGGCAGCTCCAGGGTGGCCACGGCAAAGCTCAGCCTGGGCTGCGCCACCATTGGTCGGGAGGGCTGTCAGTCTCCTCCCCTGAGCTGATCCTGCAGCCGATTGGCTGCCTGGGCTGTGACTCTGCCCTGGTTTGGGGCCCACCCTGCTCTGAAGTGATGCTCTCTCTGATTGGCTGCCTGAGGGGTTACTCCCCCCCACATTTTCCGCCTTTCCTGAGGCCCTGTTTCCTCTGGTTGGCTGTCTAGGATTTCCCATTGGCTCCTCCTATCAAGTGATGGGTCAGTCTGCATGTCAATCATCTATGTACTGCATTCCCACCAGATGTGGTTGGTGCAGCCAGCACAGCCCGGCCCTGAACACTCCTCAGCTCCTTCAACTCTCACCGCCTTTCCTGCAGACCTCAAAGCTTGATTGGCTGGTTACCTATCAGTCATATGACTCACCCCGCCTCCTCAAATGTGATTGGCTGTCCTGGGTCCACTGACTCCCCATAGACTTCTGGTTGGTTGTTGCCAGGCAACGAAGCCCACCTAAAAATGAAGCTGTGGGCCCTGAACAAAGGCCATGGGTGATAAAAGACACGTTGGGACCCTAAACATGAGGATTTGGCCCCAGGAAGGACGCTCTGGGCACTCAAAGGGGTGGGCAGATGCTACAGGTGGCGCTTTGGGCCTGAACACAAGGGGACCCTCTCGGTTCCCACCTGAGCTGGGTTTGGTGCCCGTGACCCCATGGAACAGACACCTGTGCTGTCCGGAGTGGCCACGGAACAGACGGAGCCCAAAGCCACAGGCTCCAGGAGCTCAGCGGCTGTTGTGACATTTCATGGACGTTTCACAGGGGTGGCCCATGGACTGCGGGCAACTGTCTGTGTGTGACACCAAAGGGCGGGAAGGGGAGCGGTGGTTGGTGAGGACGTGTTGGATCATGTGGGACCTGAGCCCGACGTCGGTGGGGTGGAACAACTGGTGCAGAAAGGACCGTCGTGGTGGCGACACTGCTCCTGCATGGAGCTCCAGAGGCTGCAGGGGGATTTCTGCTCCACAAGGGACCATATACTGTGTGATACTGTGACCAGCACAAGCCAGTGGCCCGGTCATGTCTGTCACTGCTCTGGGGCTGTGACCCCAGCAGCCCCTGCACAGCAGCAGTGTCCTCAGTGCCAGCACCGGCTCTTTGCTCTGTCTGCACCTCTGTCCCCATCTCCCCGTGCTCTCCTCCCTCCCAGGCACCTTTCCCGCCTCCTCAGGACGCACCGAGGCCTCTGTCTGTCTACAGAGATTAAAAGGACAGAAAAACTTTCCACACTGACGCCATCAAACAACCACATGAAATAAAAACATTTTTAATGGGAAGGGTCACCCTAACTTTTCCCTGGCTGAATGTTTATAATAAATGTACTGCATTTTTAGAAAAATAGTGTAGCTTTAGTTTCTACCGGGAGGGTGCATTTTTGTGCCATTGACATTTCACACATATTATACCAATTTATTTATTCTTCCTGTTCAGTTCTTTCTGCACATGTCTTGTTATGCTGATAGGGAACCATCCAGAATTTGTATTTAGTTTTGATATTGTTAGGTCAGCTGCTAATCCAAATTAACTAATCTTTCATTTGCCAGTGCTCCCCTGTTGCATCCTTTGTCAGGTGATGTTCTTGTCACTAGGTAGATCGTCCTTCCCACGTGTAATCTGGATGGTTTCTAGCTGATCCACGGTGCTTCATGTGTTTTAACTTCTGCCTTCTCCATCATGTGGTGATGGATCTGTGTCTGTGTTTGTGTGGCAGGTGTCACATCATCAGCATTGGCCCAGCCAGGTCACTACATCTCTTTCTGTTCTCCCTCTGCTGTCACCATGACTGTACCAGCTGTCTGATGTGCTTTCTGACCTCATGGACCCTCTGGTCCTGCCTCCCTCCTGCTGGTCAATCCTGTTCCTGCAAGGCAAGTGACAACCAGTCAGTGTCCCCTCGACCTTCCAGAGCGGGACGGCTGGTGGGAACTGTCACCATCAGCCAAGGCTCTGTGTGAAGTCCTCTCCTGGCACAGGAACAGCTCTGGCTGTGCCTGGTGAGCACCACGCTGCCCCACGGAGAACAGCAACAGTCACAGAGTGGGTCTCTATGGTCTCTATGGATCTCTATGGGTCTCTATGGTCCCTATGGGTCTCTATGGGTCTCTATGGTCTCTATGGTCTCTATGGGTCCCTATGGGTGTTTATGGCTCTCTGTGGCTTCTATGAGTCTCTGTGGATCTCTATGGTCTCTATGGGTCTCTATGGTCCCTGTGGGTCTCTATGGCTCTCTGTGGGTCTCTATGGTCTCTTTGGTCCCTGTGGGTATCTATGAGAAAATCGACAGGGGGACCTGTTGACCTCAGCACCCTGGGCCCCAGCATGGCCCAGTTCAGCAGCCCTGAGCCCGAGGGCTCAGCCCAGGGACAGCCCCACAACCAGGGTCAGAGCAGTTCCTGCTGCTGCCCCGAGGGTCACCAGCCCCAGGCAGCCCTGAGCCAGAGTGCAGGTGTCTGAGCTGGGCTGAGCTGGAAGGGGCTGCAAAACAGCTCATCGGAGGAGGCGATGGAAGAAGGTGCCATGTGTGTGGCACCGGGGTGAACAGACACCCTCAGTTTGGTATCTGGACCCGTGCTGGGCTTGCACATGGACTAAGCCCCAGCTCAGAGCACAAATTGCTGTTCCCAGCCCCGGCTGCCAAGCGCTGGTCCTGCTCTCTCCTCCCTGGTGCGGCCCGAGCGCACAACTGCCCTGCCTGCTCCTGCCTTGGGGAGCTGTGGTCAAAAGGAAGGACAGACTGGTGTGGGTATGGGATCGCTTAAGTGTCCTGGGATTGCTTTGCTAATCACTCTGTAACGGTTCCTGGGCTATTAAGTCCATACATGCCCAGAGAGGCAAAAAAGTCCATGAACCAACTTTCCAATTAAGGTTTCCTTCTTACAAAAAAACACACTTCCATTTTCTCATCGGCAACAGGCTGAAAGATGGCAGCTGAAGCACCATGTGCCTCTTGTGAAAACAAGTAACAACAGATGGTTCCATTCAGTCGATCCATAATTTATTCCTGCACAGGAAACCTGTCCATTAATTTAATCTCTGGTGTCCAGGCAGGGCCTTGCTGATGTTCCTGTGTCGCAGCAAGTGTGTGCATGTCAGGCTTTCTGCAGGTTTGTGACTCAGTTTTCTTATTTTCCCTAATAATGACAATCTTGCTGTGCACTCCTGAAGTCTCCCATAAGCTGGTAGTTGAGAGAAGGATGGGGAGCTCCAGTGAGCTCAGGGAGGACCAGGCAGCATCACAGGCAAAGCAGAAGGGAACTCGACTGGGTGAACATTAATGGAATTTATTGACAGATGAAACTGCCGTGTCTCCCCTGTCTTTGGGCGGATCACCGTGCACCCTGAACCGGTACAGGCAGGTGTAGTCCGGGTGGCCCCAGTTGCTCAGCACTTGCAGCCTGATGTAATTCACGACCCCAGGGAGCTCGTTCTGCAATGACAAGAAGAAATGAGTCGCCTTTTCCTCTCTGGCCCGTGAGCACTGACAGAAGTGCCGCAGCGACGGCCTTGACCAGCAGCTTCCTTCCTGCTGCCCCGCGGGGCTTTTGACCTGTCATGGTCCAGATGTTCCCTCATTGGGCCATGAGAACAGCCAAGGAAGCAACAGCGACCAGGTGCCTTAGCAAATACACTGGAAAGCTCTTGCCTGCTTTGGGGCACAGGCTTCCACAGTCAGAAGACCCAGTGCTGGTGTACAATTTCACCTCAAAACTGACAAATTTCACCTTAAATTTGACAATTTTTTCTCTGGGAAGACTCAAAACCAACAAATTTCTCAATGGGGATCAATGGGGTTCCATGGTAGTCAATGGGGGTCAATGGGAGTCAATTGGAGTCAATGGGGATCAATGAGAGTCAATGAGGGTCAGTGGGGGTCAATGGGAATCAATCGGATTCAACGGGGATCAATGGGAGTCAGTGGGGGTCAATAGGAGTCAATGGGGGTCAATGGCCGTCAGTGGCAGTCAATGGGGACAAATGGGAGTCAATGGGGGTCAATTGGAGTCAATGGGGCTCAATGGGGCTCAATGGGGATCAATGGGGATCAATGGGGATCAATGGGGATCAATGGGGAACCTTAAAACTGCCTTTAATCCCAATGGGGAGCCCCCAAATGCCTTTTAATCCCAATGGGGAGCTTCAAAAATGGCTTTTATCCCAACATGTCTCATTGCCTTCTCCAGAAAGCCACGGAAACAGAATGGCCTCCCTGTCACTGCTCACTGCCAGCACCAACAGAACCCTCAGGAAGCCCAGTATTTCTGTGTCTAACTGGCAGACCAGCAGTCCTGCATCCTACGGGATGTGGCTGCTTGTGCACACTTGGGGTCCAGACAGTCAAGCTGATTCCAGCTTCAACTGTGGTGCTTCTAAGCAATGAAGTTTAACCCCAAAATGAAAGAGAAGATGCCAGTGCAGCCATCCGCCACCAGGAAGTTAAAGCAGAAGAAAGGCAGCGTGGCACTTGCTCAAGGACAGGGCTGCCTGTACCCTTTGGCAGGGAAGCCTCTCCCCATGCAGCCGCATTTCTCCTCCTCTCCTACAGTTCTCCTCCCTCTGTGTCCCCATACCTTCAGCTGGAAGGTCTGACTGGGATTCAGCGCCGCCAGGAAAGTGAACTGTCCCAGGAACGTTCCCTGCTCCTCGTGTTCTTCCTTGAAGCCCTACAGAAAGATGGGTGGAGAAAACAGAGCGTCTGGTGCACCATGGGAGACTGAACTTCAGCCAGTGAAGTACGGGGTTATTTCAGCTACGGAGTCCAAGGACCATGAGCACAGGACAAGACGAAGAGCTGCAGGTGGGCAGCACGTCACACTTGCCCACTCAACGAGTCCAGGCTGCCTGTCAGAAAAGGAGCAGACGCTCCCAGTGAGAGGGAGGTGACCTGAGGATCACAAATGCACTGGGACTGGAAGACAAGAAGGTTTAGGACCATGCACTGTCCAGCTCCTTTTCCCTGTGGCTCCTGGAGTAGCATCTTGCCCCAGGAGATTTTTTTTTTGAGTGGTACATTGAATAAAAGAGGAATACAATGGGAAGGAAGCAGCACCAAGGAGCCTGTTTGTTCTGAGACAGGAGGAAGCTTCAGGCCACCAGAATCTTTGACCCAGCTTCATTCCCTGCTCAGAAATGCTGTGGAACCCCCAGCTCCCAACTCCAGAGAAATCACTTACATAGACAGCAAAGTCCTTGGGAGCTCCGGAGATGCTTTCTCCATGGAACGCTGTCCCTGAGACATGGGCCATGGTGACGGCTCTGGGAACGACCGGCATGGACAGCTTGATGAACACGTGTCCCTGACTTCCTGGGAAGGGCCAGCAGTTGCCAGGATGATTGTCCGGCTGAAAGGACAAGAAACACTCAGCAGGGAGACACAGGAGGAGAGCAGGTCCATGAGAGAAGGGGGCAGGAGAAGAAGCTTCGAGGAGCAAAGACAGCTGGGAAGGACGCTCGGAGCAGCGTGTGTGGTTCATTCTCCCAGCCTTAGTGTTACTGCTTCTTGGTGCTTCTACCTCCAGAATCAGCTCAGGAGACCTCATGTAATCCATCAATGGCAGGGAATACAGGAAGACTTTTGCTTTGGCATCCCGGAGTGATGGAGAAGTCTTGGACTGAACGACGGCTGCCCCTGGAAATTCAAACATGAGCATGATCATCAGGCAGTGTCAGGAGAAATATTGCACTGTTGACTTAGAAAAGGCTTCTCAGTTGTAATCCATGTCCTACAGTGGGTTCCCCTCTGTCTTGCTGGCATGACCCCTCTGGAACACACGGCAGGGAGTCATCAAACTGTCGGATTTGGCCGTGGAAATAGGCAAGAATGTGAACCAGCCTTTCTGTGCTTCCCATGGGGTCTGGCCCGTTACAGGCTCTGTCAGTGGGGGCACTTTTAGGGCACGAGGTGACCCGTGATTTCTCACCCCTTCTCTCCTGCCCCTGGGCACGTTCCAATGCCCATCTTGTCAATCTGGACAGGAGGCGCTTTGGAACTGGTTTGTTTGTACAATCTCACAATACCTGCTGATTTCAGGGCATAATCCGGCATCGGGACCTGCATTTCTTCCAGCTTCTCCAAAGCTTGATTAATGATCTCGAGCACAGCCTGGGAGGGAACACAAAGGAGAGCACCTGTTGGAAGGAGAAGGACTGGGGCAAGCAGGACCCTGCAAGGCCAGCCAAGGTGAGCGGGGACAAGGCCCGTTTCAGATGGAGGGAACGCCCACATTGCCTGGAAGCCTCCCAGGTTTGCTCTGCTGTGATTGTCGGGATCAGAAAGGGGGGGCTGCTCACTCCAGTGCTCTGAATGCTGGAGCTGCGGGAAGGGGCTTTTCCTGTGGAGAGGCCCCAGGCCAGGGGCAAGCCTTCTGGGCATGAGATAGGCCTGGCTTAACTCTGGACCTCTGAGACCATTCTTTCTTTCCAGCCCTCCCTTGAGGAGGACCCGAGATCTGGGCACAGAGGAAGGTCCGACTCAGACAGCTGTCATTCCCATCACGCTCTCTCTTCCCCATAAGGAAGTGTGGAGCAACAGGAAAAGGGAGTGTGGCCATGGCAGCACTTGTTCCAGCAGCACCAGCCTGTTGGCTGTGACAGGAATGGAGTAGGATACGTGCGGACGGAGGATAAAACCCCTGAGCAGATCCTTCTGCCTTGTGCCCTTACCCGTCCAGTAACGCCTGGGAGCTTTGCCTGCTTCAGTCCTTCCTGCAGAGCCCGCTCAGCCACATCCTTTACGCTCCAGCGCAGATGGTAAAGTTGTTCCTGGAGCTTACGGAGCTGGTCTGGCAGGGGCAGGGTTTCGCTCAGGTCTGCAGTGCTCCAGGGGGTTAAGGCACCAAGTCGTCCCACGTGGTAAACACCTGTGGAAACACACCAGAGCTTAGAACTCGGTCTAAGGCTGGGCTGTGCCTCGGCCTGCCCGCTCCCCTTTCTGTGTCTCTCCCAAGTGCCATAGTTGTCTCTCCTCTTGTTGCCTTTGACAGTGGCCATCATGGCATACGGGCTCCGCAATAGAGGGACGTTCCCTGCCATGGACTGTGCTCCTTGTCCTGCAGAAGATTCTCAGCCCCTGGGGCAGGAGAGCTCAGCCACAGCCTCTCCCTGGGCTGAAGAGAACTGGCTCAGCCCTCCTGGAGAAGGCAACTCAGCCCTTCCTCACCCACACCCATCCCGCTGGAGCAGGGACTGGCACAGCTCTGTGGGGACTTTCTGCTCTTGGCTGAGCTCCTCTGCTCACAGCAGGTGAAGCGGAACAGGGCAGGATGGAGCCCCGAGTGCCTCCTAAAGCACCGTCCTCAGGTTGGAGATCTGCAGAGACTCACCGAAAGAGAATAGACCGAGAAGCAGCACAAGGGTCATTGCCTTGAGAGCCTTCATCGTCCTGCAGAGCAGATAAAGAAAAGGCTGGTGAAGCTGGCGGTTCCCGTGCAGGTCAGCAGCAGACTGGAGAGCAGCAGCAGGGACTGCAGCCCTGGAGCCTGGCGTTCCTGCCGTGTGCATTGGCTTAGTCCTGCACCAGCTCCAGTCACTGCTGGAGGTGTCACCAGCTGCACCAGTGGGGGATTTGTCATGGCAAAGATTGTTTCCTTAGGGACAAAGGGCTCAAGGTTGACTCTGTACTAAGAGCAGGAGTTGCAAAAGGACTTGTGTCCACATTTCACATCTGTGGGGCTGGAGAGGGATTCTCTGGAAATGGAAGGACATAACAGACGCCTGTTTCTCCTGCCCAGCATCCGATGGACACTTGTGCTGCTCCTGTTCTCCACCCTCTCAAGAGAAGGTTCAGTCTGTGCCCCTACAGTCCAACAGCTGCCAGGGGAATGTGTGTCTCCCCTCTCGCAGCGTTTCTTTAGCAGCCAGGTTATCTCTGGCCCTTCTCTTGGCAGAACTGCAGACAAATGCAGACTGGAAAGAGGGAGGGTGGCTGAATGTCAATGCGTGCTGGCAAGCAACGGGCAACCCAGGAAGTGCCAAAGAAACCCTCTGGTGGCTGGGCCCTGCTGCCCTGAGCCTGATCTGCCAAGACACAGCACACACCGCTCTGCAAGGGCGAAATTCCTCCTGCCTGTTCCAGGAGGCTCTCAACAGGCTCCCAGCGTACACTCATCAGGAATAAACAATTCCTTTTGCTCTCCTAGAAAACTCCTTGCACCCCTCTGAGGATCCTGAGCCCCTTTCCTGAGGCAGAGCCCTGGTGAGGAGCTGACCAGGTTTCCCAAGGAAACCTCCTCTGTCAGGAACACAAGTCAGACCCACGGCCAACAGAGGACACGCTGGTGACCTTCTGGTCCCTGTGGAGAGGAAAACCAAGCAGGCTCAGGGACAGAACCCACCCTGCAGAGCACAATACAGGACGGAGCTGAGCTCTCACAATTACTGCAGCAGGCTGTGTCTGGGCCACCCCCTGGGACTCTCTCTGTCCCATCCAAAATGGACCTGTCCCTCATTCTGCAGAGATCAAAGACTTTCTGGGCCCAGCCCTCGCATTCATGAAGAGACTGAAAGGCGGCTGCTGCCTTCCAGCAGCTCCAGACCCAGCTCTCAGGCTGCCCTCGTGTTCCTCTCCTGTCCACCCTCCACCCACCCAGCTGATGAGGTGGAAAACACACCTGGGGAAGGAAGCAGAAAATATTCCCAACATACCAGTTCAGACGTTCAGCCATCTCTGGGTGTCTCTGGGTACCTGCTGAGGTGCAGGTAACAAGCATCTCGCTCGCTCGGGAGTGAGCCAGAAACTCTGCGATCTCAGTTCCCTCAAGATCGAGAGTGATGAGGCGCAGGGAGACCCCTGGTCTCATACCCTGCTGTGCCGACCTCAGCGCTGATGCTGCTTTGTGACATCAACGGCAGTGGCTGATGTCACAATGGAAGAGGCTGCGCCACGTTTGGAGGCAAAGTCCCACCTGACAGGAGCGGGTCTCGCAGTCCTCTCTGCAAGGGAAGGAATCCTTCACCACAGAACTACGGGAAAGGTACAGGAACACGTTGCTCTCAGAAAACAGACTCTGTCAACCACTCTTCCTCTTGCTGACCAAAGTTCAGACGGTGTTGGAAAACAACAACAAAACAGCAAGATGTGCTCCTCAGGGAGCACATTATATCAGCCGTTCAACAGTAAGTCCAACTCCTGTCTGAACCTCAGAATAAGAAATTCCGTCTTAAATTTCCAGGAGAAGGAAGGGCTTTGAAATGGCAAGACCAGGAAACGTTCATGAAAGCACGGCCATTCAAGTCCACAGCCCTGATCACAGACCACCTGCCCGTTACCTAAGGCAGGATGTTCTCAGCTGATTCACAGCCACTGACGTCTGGAAAAGAGCACAAGGTCTCTTGTTCTTTAGCACTGAGCATGGAGGTTGGAACGGGATCTGGGAAGAAAACCACCTACAGTCAGTCTGGTTTCATTCGAGGCCATCAGGACAAGTTCAGTTCACATTCACCAGGAATCACAGCAGGTCCCACCCGTCCCTGCAGACCCCAACACCATCCTGTGCAGGGTCCCGAGGAGCAGTAAGCACAGAACAAGAAACCTCCCTTCCAAAGAAGCCCCCAGCTGGCTCTTTAACCAAGCTGCACAGAGCAGCAGCTGAGAACAACCTCTGCCACAACTGCACCCGGCTCTGCCTTCTGCACAAGGAGACCAGCTCCTAAATGATCCCCAGCCCTACAGACACAGATCTTCCCCAGGGCAGGGATGAGGAAACACCAGAGTGCACAGACACCTGGTCATTCAGTTGAAGCTGCTGGGGAGAAGGACAGAGGACTAGAAAGAGACAAATCAGACAAGAGAGAAGACAGAGGAGCCCAGAGAGAAAGAAACACACAGGGAAAAGGATGGAGAGATGGAGAGATCAAGGCAAAAAGGGACAAGGAGCCGTGATGAGACAGGGAGGAAGAAACAGCAGGGCTGAGGAGCAGGACAGAGGGATGGGGAGGGGGGAGGAGGAGAAGCAGGAAGGGGGTAGAGAAAGACAGGGAGGGGGATGTACAGATGGAGAGACAAAAGAAAAGGCAGAGCCAGCTGAACAGGGGAGATATAGTGAGAGGGGATGAGACTGGGAACAGGCAAGGAAGACAGAAAGACAAACAGGACAGAAAGACATCAAGAAGGAAAAGGGGCAGTAATCTGGACAGAGATGGAGAAAGAAGCAGCAGGGAAAGGGAAGACAGGCAGAAAGACAGAGAGGGAGCAGGAGAGAGAAAGAACAATAAGGGTTGGGGGCAGGATAGAGATTGGGAAAAAATCCTGGGGTGGGCAGCAAGATGGAGAGGGAGTGAAAAAGAAGAGGGGCAGGAATAGGTGCAGGGAGCAGGACAGAGGGATACAGTGAGAAATGATGGGGCACGGAGCAGGACAGAGCAACAGACCAGAATGACGACAAAGAGAAACCAGGGATGATGAGAACACAGAGGGGTGGAGACGGAGAGGGAGATACGAGAAACCCTGCACAGAGATTCAGAAGGGTGGAGGAATAGGTGAGGAAGCAGCAGAGGGACAGAGGGAGAAGAGATGAAGAGGAAGAAGGGCACAGCAGGAAAGAGGAGGGAGCAGGGAGGGACTGGCACACAAAACAGGGTGAAATGTCCCCAAGGGCCCAGGAGTCACCACACTTCCTGCTCTCTGCACTGCCAGGCAAGCTGTGGAGTTCAGGCACTTCTGTCGGTGAGAAATGCAGTTGTGATTCATGCTGAGATGTTTCATGTTTACAGATACAACCAAATGAGGCTCGGGCTCTGAACCTGGAAAAAGGAAAAGGTAGCTAAGTTCTATGTAAAAAGTTCTGAAACTTGTTTATGAGGTTATATTGATAGAGGGAGCTAACATTTTCAGGGTTAACCAACCACATAATAAGGGCCTACTAACGAACTAACGCTTTAAGCCACATAATGCGTATCTAGTTTAGAGCTGTATGTAAGCAGTTGTGTTAAGAAAAAACAGAACCTCATCGAATGCCGAGATCAGAAAGTTTTACAGCACCAGCTGTAACCTTGAGGAGACAAGACAGCCAAGAGTTATAGCAAAAGGGGGGTCAGTCTGGTTTCGGTCGACTTGGCAGCTTGGGAGACCCATAGAGACCATAGAGACCCACAGAGACCATAGAGACCCCTCCTCAAAGCCACCAAGTGACACTGCGCAGGCGCAACAGGGGAGGGTCAAGGAGGAGACTATGGAAATGGTTCTCTGAGACTCATTTTAATAAGAAGCGGGAAAGGTTATGAATATGTACAGGCTTTCCTGGGGTCATTATGAGTATGTAACACCTTACTATATTTAAGCACACCTCTTATTGTTTAAAGGTGTGCGTGTTGGGCGGAGCGAATCCTCCGCACACCCAGCGCTGTTTTGCTTATGCTCTAATGAACATGTGTTTAAGGAATACAATTAAGGAATTGGATTAAACGTTGTTTATCCATAGAAAAAGCCTAAGTTATTTATTTCATTGCTTTACAACAAGTGATCGAATCTGCTATAGAAAAGTCCAACCACCTCCTGTATAGCAAAGGATAAAAGCGTTCTTACTATTTTCCAGGAGAAACACAGGGCACGGCTGATTTTGCCCACGTGCAGCGCAATGATCACACGAGTGTGGTGAACCGGGTGAAAGGCCCTAGAGAAGGAAAATCAGGCTCCGTGTGCAGAGCCAAAACAGAAATCCTTTTCAAACTGTTTCATTTTAAAAAGCTACAATGGGTATAAAGCGGAAAAAAGAGCAGTGAATATGTATAATGACACAATTAGATGGTTTTTCAGTTCCATGATGTGCTCTTTTACTAAAAGCTGTCTGCTGGAGTGGATATCCTGGACACAAACAGGCGGGTTCCTGGTGTTGTGCCCATGGTGATTCATCCACTCAGGCCGTGGGTGTCAGGCCTTGATACAACAGACACAAAACCTTGGGAGGGAGGTGATCACAGTAAAACGCTTAAAGATAATGAGGGAGCAGATTTGATTTAATCTTTATTTAAAAATACACATGGCTGCTGTCTTTTTTCCAGTTTAGCTAGGACGGGCTCCAATATCTCTATTAATTCTAATTACAACACGTGACAAAAATTAAGGGGGGAAAGCTTTGTTTTTACAATGGTAAATACAGTCTCAATCGTCCACCCTGGACTGACCGAGGGACAATTCTGATCTCATGTTCTCTGTGTATTCTACACCAATATCTGTTCTTCAACAAACCTCTTACTGGTTTCCATTTCTTTCCCTGATTATCCTTTTTCAAAACAAATGGATCTGAAGGGGATAAAGACAATGCATATGTAACATTATGTATTGTGTAATATGCCTTATATAATGGGCAATATATGATTTAAAATATATATCTTACTATATACTACATGTACCACATTACTTTACTACACATCTCAAAGTATACCCACCTAGACCTGTGCAGCATATTAATATTATTTACAGTGGCCGCCATTAATTACAGTATTCAATCAGATTCTCCCTGGTTGACTCCCTGTTGTACAGCAAACGATCCTTTTCCAATGTCAGAAAATACAGCCAAGGGGGGGATTTCTCCCAGATCCTCCTGTCCATTGTCCGCTACCTACTTCACAATCACAATAACAGACAATTGGTGAACCGTAAGTACTGGACTGTAAAATCACCCAAGACACAAGTAACAACAACAAACCACTAAAGACACAAACAATTATACAATTGCTAAGGCACAAACAGCAAAATCACTAAAGGTACCTTTATCAAATTACTGTTCCCTCATTTTTCTCTTTTATTTATTGTTTTCTCATTCTTCTCTTTAATTTTGTATTGCTTTCTTTTTTTAAGTTACCCAGTTTACCAAAATGCGCAGATGCGCAGACCCAACGCACTGGTGTCGCCCACGTCTCGCGCAGGCAGCTGCCAACCCAACCAGACAACGAAAGTGCCTTATCTCATTGATGGGGTTTTACCCGCGTCCCGAGCTGGTCCGAGGATCCGTGGTCCCTTCCAGGATTTCCCCGGTGCCGGCACAAGGTCCCAGAGATCCTGGGATCCACGGGAGGTCAGGCAGATTATCCCATCCTCGTCGCCAGAAAACGATACCGAAAAGTTGGCAAACAGACTCTTTAACACTGTTTTGAAAGTGTTAAAAAGCAGGCACTTTTATTACAGCGCACTGGGCACTCGGGGAATCCCTCCTCTAATTGAGCGTGCGTTCCGCTTTCCTCTGGTTTTACATATC
This sequence comes from Streptopelia decaocto, assembly GCF_964273445.1. Classification (NCBI taxonomy): domain Eukaryota; kingdom Metazoa; phylum Chordata; class Aves; order Columbiformes; family Columbidae; genus Streptopelia; species Streptopelia decaocto. Next base: position 79,610 of record NW_028115742.1, read on the forward strand.
GTGGAATTCCTAAAACAGCAAAACATGTCAACCAATGTTACAGACGTCTCGTGCTCTTTCACCAGCGCGTGCAGCAGCAACGAGAAATCTGGAATGAGCGTCTACAGAAACACGTACGTATTTACCCAATTCAGAATAATGCGTTACATCAGTTGGCCGTACTTCATTGGCACTAATCCGTCCTGGATTAACACCCTCTGTGGATGGCATGGGTGCCAACTGTTGGCAATCAGGGCAGGACAAAAGAACGCTCCTGGCTTGATCCACTGTAATTTGTAATTGCCGTTTTAACGCCTTTGCACTCTGGTGAAAGAATTTATGTGATAATATAGCTTGCTCCAAGGCTTTAGGCACAGTGAGAGGCACAGCTTGTGCATCGGCCCTCCTATTGCCTTCCGCAAGTGGTCCTGGAAGGGCAGTGCGAGAGCGGGTGTGCATTGCATAATAACCATGATGTCTATGATCTATTAGAAACCATAGCATTCTCAATTCAGCCATCGAAAGAGGATTATCCTCTTCCTTAAGAAAAGAAGCTTCCAGGCGGTTAAGTACGCCAGCTGCATAATATGAGCCAGTTACAACATTCAAAGGTTTGTTACAGAACACCTCAAAGCGATCCTAACAGCTGTCAGCTCAAGAACTTGTTTGACCCTTGGTCTCTTTTTCTACCTTGTGTTTGCAGCACTGGGTATCTGAGTTTAGCCATGTAATTACAACTTTACGTGAGCGACCAGAGGCATCAGTAAATACAGTCTTGTCGCTTACTGGTCGTTGCTGACAGCAGCATTTGCCATACAATGGTAAATTACGAATTTCAGCCCACAGTTTATGCTGAGGGTAATAAACTGATATGTTCCCTGCGTATGTTGCCAATGCAATCTGGAAATTCACATCTTCAGTTAATTACCATTGTGAATTCTCCTTTGTTGTAGGAAGAAATATACCTTCAGGTCTACCCCATACATAGCATATAAACATTCTCTGCCTTTAATTATTGGTTTTGCATACATTTCTTTTATTATCCAAACTCTTTTCATTGGTGTGTGAGCTAGAAAAACCCATACTGCCACAATCACCTTTCTCCCTCCTTGAGCTCTCCTGACCTGCGGTTCCACCGCCGGTGTCTTCTTTCTTGATCCCTCTTGACTGGCAGGTGCGCTCCAATCCTCTTTATTCATCACTCTTCCTCACAGGTTCACCTCCTTCCTTGCTTTTCCTTTGCACGCTGCTCCCCTGAAGAGAAACACACGGAGGACTGAGCTACACCAGCCCAAGGGCACTACAGTCAGACAGGGGCTGAGTCCGGGGCTGACACCTCCCCACACCCCACAGCGCGCCCACCTTACCTTGGCACCAGCCCCTCGCACAGCCCTTCCCCTCAGCTCTGCCCTCCCTGCAGCACAGCTTCCGCACGTGCCCTGCTCAGGCTGGACCCAATGTCACAGGTTAGAGGTGTCACAGCTCAGTACCAATGCCCACGGTCCTCACCTGGTCTTTGGTACTTGCTGGACCCCAGTGTCACGGGTTAGAGATGTCACAGCTCAGTACCAATGCCCACGGTCCTCACCTGCTCTTTGGTACTTGCTGGACCCCAATGTCACGGGTTAGAGATGTCACAAGCAAAGTCAGCTTCACCCTCTGCCTACACCTCACCTGCAAACAGCCAACTCTTCAACTGACAACTGCACAAAACCCACCGACAAACTCTCCAAATCTCAGCCATTCGCTTTCAACTGCTGCCTCTAGTGCATCTCACAGATAAGCCTCCAAAATGCCCTCATCCTGCAATAATACTCCAGCACTGATCGCCTGCGGGAACAACCGCCACAATACCGTGCAAACACCAACCAGTTCTGGCACGGAAATATCGCTTTCTCCTCAAGATTCCACCTACACCAACTGCTGACAAACACACGCTGTCCTCACCAAAGCCAAACGCTGCAACAACCAGCGACAACTCAAATCTGCGTGTGCGGCGCAAAATCGCAGGTGTGAGCTAACGCAGAGCTGGGCTTGACAGCTGCAGAGTGTGCACCCTGTGGCTTAATGTGGCCGGTTACTGCCATTCCGCCTTCTCCCCGGGAGAAGCGCATGAGCACAGGCTGCTTCAAGGCACGATGCGAACGGTTTGGATCTCCGGGTCTCTGAGGGCGAGAGTAATAAATGTGATCTGTGTGTGGCGCAGGAGCTTCCCGTCCACTTGCTCCTCTATTCAGTCAGGTGCTGCAAGAGAGGGACAGAAAAGAAACAGTTAGGACCGGATTAACAACCTCGTCATCCCTGTCCCCAAACCTGCAGGCGTCCTAGGAGGCCTGATCTGTTTTGCTCTTCTCCCTCTCTTTGCTGGAATACTTTACTGCACAAATTTCTGTCATGAACACTCTCTTAACCAGCCTGATGTGTTCATAGTTCCCAGCCCAGCATCCATTCCTCAAGGTACCTCAGCATTTCCCTTTGAAACCAACCTCAGTGCCATCCCGTCCTGAGCTACCTCAGCATTGCCCACTGCAGCCTCCCGACGCCATCTCCTCCCTGCGGTCCCTCAGCCTTTCCCGCCAAAGCCTCCCCGATGTCACCCCCTCCCTGAGGTCCCTCGGCCTTTCCCGCCAGGGCTCCGTCCCCGCCGTCCCGCCCTCAGGCTCCTCCGCCACTCCCGCCGCCCCCAGACCCTCCTGGACCTCCCCCTATACCCCCCATAGGCCCCCATAACTCCCCCATACCGCCACCATAACCCCCTGTAGGACCCCCCCAGGACCCCCCCATCCCCATATGACCCCCCCATCCCCATATCTCCCCATAGGCTGGTGCAGCAGCCCAAACTGGTCCAGCTGTCCCAGACCCTCCTGGACCTCCCCCTATACCCCCCCATAGACCCCCATAACCCCCCCATAACCCCCTGGAGGACCCCCCCAGGCCCCCCCATCCCTATATAACCCCCCATCCCCATATCTCCCCATAGGCTGGTGCAGCAGCCCAAACTGGTCCAGCTGTCCCAGACCCTCCTGCACGTCCCCCCATAGACCCCCACAGACCCCCATAACCCCCTGTAGGACCCCCCCCAGGCCCCCCCATCCCCACAGGACCCCCCCGCGGCCCCTCCCCGCGGCAGCGCCGCCCCCGCCCCTCGCGCCCCCTGGCGCCCCCACGGCGGCCCCGGCCCCGCCTGCGCCGCCCCCTCCCGCTCGCTTTCCTCCCTCTGCCCTGTGTCCCCACGGGCTCCCCCTCCGCCCCACAGCCCCGCCCGAGCCCCGCGCAGCGCTCAGCCCGGGGCTCCCTTCCCTCACAGCCGCCCGCGTGTTTCTCCCTCGCCCCTTTCTCGGCCCGGCGCCGCGCTGTTGCGGCTGCCTGCCCCTCGCCTTCCTCCTGCCCAAACCAGCCCGTCCCTCCCCCTCCAGCCTCCCCCCTCAGCCGGGACCGGGGCGGCCCCGCCCAGTCTCCCCGGTGTCCGTCCGTCCGCCCGCCCCTCGCTCACCGCCGGCCCCGCCGCTCCTCGCGCGCTGCTCCCGCGCCGCACCGGCGGCACGCGCTCCTCGGCCCGCGCGCTTCTGCAGCGTGGCCCCGCCCATCCCGCGCAGGAGCCAATCCCGTCCGCGCCCGCCACCGGGCCCCGCCCCCCCCCCGGCCCGGTTGCAGCTTCCTTAAACATCCCAAATCTGATGTATTCCAAAACAAAGCTTGCGAGCGGCGGAAGAACAAGCTGAGACGACTCAATGTGAGTGATAGACCATAGTTCACTTTATTGGGCCAGGGTACACATATTTATACAGATAACAATAATTATGCCTACTAGTCACTTATTGATTGGCTCAAGTGCCAAAGGTCACATTTGCATAGCCCTCCTCCTCAAAGTTGTTACGATGCTCTGTCAAGGTCGCGGTGTCCTTGCCAGTTCTGCTGCAGTCAGCACCTTCTACTGCGGCCTAGTCTGGCTACTTACACTAAGTGTGTTAGAAGAGGCTCTGCTCGAGCAAGTGCTCTGTAGATCCATGTCCTCTATCCTTTAGCCACTCCCCAACACTGCTGTGGCCACTTCTTGCCTTCAGAGTGTTTTTCGTTGCTCTTCCTCATGGCCTGAACCTCTCCCCTCACGTGTGCTGAAGCCCACGGGAGAGAGCGGGATGCGAGGAAGAGGAGGAGCCGATGCTGTGGACTCGCAGGAGCAAGGCAGGAGCCCCAGGGAGTGCTGCTGGGTTTGGAAGGGGCTCAGGCCAGTCTGTGTCTCCCTGTGCCCCACGAACCCTGAGCAGGAGCCCGGGAAAAGCAAAGGGCAGAGTCAGGCTCTGGCTCCTGGGGAGCCGGGGCTCCTTCCTGGCCGTGCTGGATCTGCCTTCACCCCATGCGGAGCAGCCTGGGGAGCCCCCGGGCCAGCACTGTGGCGGTGCAGCTGCTCTCAGCCCTGTGTGGGCCACGGGAGGTACGAGGGTCAGGGCACGGCGGGGCCTCTTCATCTCACCAGCCTTTCCCCCTCCCCGCAGCCCGGCTGCCCAGGCGCTGCTGGCTCGACCGCTGGTGAGTAGCGGGGCCCTGGGGAAGAAAGAGCTTTTCTGGCAGCACTCCCGAGCCTGCCCGAGCCCCGCGGGGGTCCCGGTCCCGTCTCGGGGCTGGCGGGGTGGCTCTGGTGGCAGGGGTGGCTCTGGTGGCAGGGTGACCCGTCTCTGCTCCCTCGCCCAGGTGCTGCCGGCAGCTCCTCACACCAGCAGCGGCCGCGCCATCGCTGCCTTGCAGCTGCTGCAGGCCCTGCAGGGCTGGATCCGCGGGGCCTTGGGGACAGCGTGGGCCACCGAGATGCCCCTCCTGCTGCAGCACCTGGCAGGTAAAGTGTGGCTGGGGGCAGAGGCTGGAGGGGAGGGAGGGGCAGCTTCCCAGTGGTCACACAGTGGGGATCAGCCACGGTCAGAGTGTCCTTCCCCAGCATGGATCCAGTGGCTCTGACAAACGCCCCTGGGCTCCCTCCTGTGTCTGTGGCCTTGCGAGGGCTTTGGCACAGGCGCTTGTGGGCTCTTTCCAGCCTGATGGCCTGGGACTTCTGGGAGGTCTGACCGCAGAGGAGACCACCGGGCTCTTCTTTGGTGTGAGCTTGAGCAGCAGCAGAGCTTTGCTTCCTCTTGCTTTCTAGGGAGAGCCGAGAGCTCCCTGCACTCTGCAGAGTGGGAGCAGCATGTGCTTAAGGTACAGCATCCTCGGTGTCACAAACATACGGGGAGAAGAGGGAGCAGGCAGAGTTGTGGGGAGCTGGTGAAAAGAGGGCTGGGCTTGGCAGGGCAGACACTGCCATTGCAGTAGCTCTCCCCAGCAGCATCCCAGGACACGTGGGTGTGGGAAGGGCCCTGGCCAAGGGCAGGGGGACACCCGCTTCCTCTGCTCTTCCCCCCAATTCCTGCGGGCGTCCCTGGACCCATTGAGGATGAGACCTGGAGCGTGGGCCTGAGCCAGCAGCTGAGCCGGCAGCTGGGCAGCTCTGTCCGCGGCTCCTGGGAGAAGGTTTGTCTCCTGCCCCACACCGGGACTCTGCCCACACCGGCAGTTTTCACTGCTTCACCCCCAAACTGCGCTTCCCCCGTGTGCCCCGGCCCGGCACTGCGGGCAGTCCCGCCTGCTCCTGGGGGAGTCGGGTCAGTCCTGGGCCAGCCCTCTCCTGACAGGTCGGGCTGTGGCCGCATCTCGGGCTCAGCCTCTTCTCGTTCAGCTTTTCCTCTACAAGGCTCTCGGGACAGTGCTGGCAGGTTGTCGGGACCTCAGCCACGTCCAAGGGCAGGTGCTGAGGTTCCTCCAGGACACAGACTCTGTGGAGCTCTCTGAGGCCCAGGTGAGGTGATGCTCATGTCCTGAGCACCCTCTGCCTGTTGCTGGGGCAGAGGGAGGGCTGGTCCTGGCCCTGCTCCAGACCTCCCTGATGTGCCCATTGCTGCTGTTTCCCCCTTATTGCGTCGTCCTGCCTGGCCATTGTCACTGGCCATGGCTGAGTGCCTGGGCTGGAGCCCACTCCCCATTTCCCTGTGGTTGCAGGGGATGATTTCTGTGGTGTCCCATGCTGCTGACACCCACTTCAACCTGGTCTTGGACACAGTGACCGCTTTCACCAGAGACAGGTTTTATGAGACTTCCACGGACTGGAAGATAAAGGATCCGGGGTTTGCTCTTTGGCTTTCCTTTTTGTGACCTTATTTTCACTTCATTTTCACTTAGCCAAACTGTGGCAGCTGTGTTTATATCAGCCCTCTTGTAAGAGCTGCCCAAGACCTGTGTTTCAGAGGGGATGTCCCGGCATTGGGGCCCCTGAGCTGTGTTGGGAAGGGCAGCGGTAAATCCGCCAGCAGTGTGTGCGATGCGGGCTGCTCCCTGCTCCCCATCCCGTGCCAGAGCCCCGGCTGCAGGACGGGAACAGCTCCCGGCCCCGGAGCTCGCAGCTCGAGGAGCTGCCGGGAGGTGCCCAGGGAAGGAAGGAGCTGGTGAGGGTGCGGGGCAGGACCGGGGCTGACGTCTGGGGACATCTCTGTTGTCACAGGCACAGCCGCCGCGGGGCACAGAGAGACCTCAGGCCACTCGTGCTGCTCTGATGTGCGTGTACGGCGGCATCGCCCTGCGTGCCCCCAGGGAGCAGCTGCTCGCCACGTGGATAGAGAGACCATGGGCACCATCCTGCGGCTCTCCAGAGTCACACAGAGGGTAGGAGCATGAGCCGTGCGGGGACAGGGACGCCTGGGTGCCCTCGTTCCAGCCCCTTGGGGCGGGGGTGTACCAAGATGGACAAACTCCTTCTGAAGATCCCCCAAGGAAGGGTTTGTCCTCAACATCCAGATGCAAACCCCTGTGTGTCCCCCTGCCCATGCTCCTCTTCCACCTCTCAGCCCTGCAGAGAGTTCAAGGGGTGCTTTGCTCTCTTTGCCCTCAGGAGATGCAGCTCAAGCTCGTCCTGGTGCAGAGTGTCACTGAGGTCAGCTCTGCCATCCAGGCTGTGGGTGATGCTGGCAGCTTTGAGCTGTCCTCGAAGCAGGAGGTGATACAGCCCCTGCTGGTGAGTGCCTGCAGCAGGGACAGTCACACGGGGGAGCTTTGGGCTGCACTTTCCCCAGAGGGGCGATGGTCTCTGGGCTTCACGCGAGCTCCTGGAGCTGTGTCCTGAGCTGGGGGCCCTGGGGTGCAGGGTGGCTGTGGAGCAGGGTCCCCCCCGCGGTGCCTTCGGGGACCCGTGGGGTGACAGGGCAGTGTCTGCCCAGGCCTGGCAGCAGAGCCTGACCGGGGGGAGGCATTAGGGCCGTCCCGTGTCCGTGTCCACTGACAACTCTGCGCCTGTGTCTCTGTGACTTGCAGGACTGGATCAAGGAGGAGCCTGCGGACTCCCTGGTGTACCGAGCGTTTCAGGCCCTGGAGGAGTTGAGGTGAGGGCTGTTCCCGGCTCTGAGGACTCCCTGTGTGCCCCATCCCGGCTGGCCAGGGCAGCCCCAGCGGTGTTGAGCTGCTGGGGCTGTGGAGGGGGAGGGTGCTCCCCACTTTGGGTGTCTCCTGAGCCCCAGGGGTTCCTTACCCTGGGGTGGGGGTTTGCTGCTGCCCGGGGGGAGGCAGGAGCTGCTGGAGCTGAGGGCAGCGCTTGCTGGCAGGGGCTGGGGGAGGTGGGTTTGGGGCCCTCGATTAGGAGGAACCCAGGCATGGTTTGAGCCACTCTGGAGAGCGCTGGTAAATCCCCTTTCTCTTTTCTCTCCCTTTTTCCTCTGGCCAGCAAGCTGAGGCCAGCACTGAGCAGGGAGGAGAACCGCAGCCTGCGGGCCGTGTGCTGCCGGGCCGACCCGTCCTCTCCTTCCCAGGAGGGGATGAAGAGGGGCAGGACGGTGCGGGCAGCTCTGAACATGCAGGTACCAGGGGGCAGTGCCGCCACCCCGGGTCAGGATCCCCCCGGTGTGCCCTGGCAGCCCCCGTGACGCAGAACCTCAGCTCTCCTCTCCTGCTTCCAGCTGCTGCACAGGAGAAGTGCTGGAGGTCTGGGCCACCTCCTGGAGACTCTCCTGGCGGCAGAGGAGCCCTCGGCTGGCTCTGCCCATCCTGCCGTTCAGCTGCTGCAGGGCTGCACAGCCAGGCTTTCCAAGACATAAGCATATTCTTTTAAGCATATTCTATTCAAAAGAAAGAAGCCTTTGAACACTCTGAGTTTACAGTTCTGTTCCGAAAGGCCACGAGTTAGTACAGGTGGATCAACATTATGTAAATGCCATAGAACAAATTGTGGCTACTGTTGTTTATCGGCTACAATTTCTGTAGCATTTTTAGACAATTTTAGAAGTCGACTCTTGTCAGGAATCCAGGATCTTGTGCTGACCTGCATATTGCTCCTTCTGCACGTTGTCTTCGATTAATGCTCACCTGAGGGATTTATCTGCAGTACAACACGGTGTAGATACTAAATCAGGTCTGGAAGCCATCTCAGGAGATGGAATAGCTCATCATTACATCAAAAATAGAAGGAATGCTACCTCCTTGTTTCCTGTGCTTATGTAATAAGGCACATATGTAAGTAGTAACAGGGTCCGTGGCCCCTGTACTTCATGTGCTTATAACAGAGTAAAAATCAATTGTTAAAATTAAACTGGTTTCAGTTTTTCTGTTTTAATTACTTTTCCCATTTGAGTCTTTGTGTTTTTCTTTATCACTGGAGCCCAACCCTACTCACTGTCCCACGACTGGGGACTCCAGACAAGGGGACACAGCCGCGGGGGCGGCTGCGCAGTGGAGCTCAGCGGACTTGAGAACCACTCGGCTGTGTGAGGATCAGACACGTACAGAGCAACTTTGCTTCTGAAATGCCGAGGGTGATGTGCTTTGTTTTGCAGACATCAGATTTGAATGTTAAGGCAGCTGTACCTACCTTGGTGTTTCCTCCTCCCCGCAGTCGCATTTCTGGTTCTGTCTGTCCAGCTGTGCTCCTCTCCCGCACCAAGTGCTGATCGTGGGGCTCAGGGTGGGGGGTGGCAGGGAGGCCGGGGGGTCCGTGGGCTTCAATAAGTTTTGTTGGGGTTTTTCAAACGCCTCTGTTGACACGTCGTATAAAAACTGATTGCTGCAGTGCTAATGAATGAACAGGAGGATGAGCAACAGACTGCAGAAACTGTTTGGGTGTTGGTTTATTGAACTCAAAAAGCAATAAGATCTTGCAGTGGTCTTCTAATACCTAGTGACAGCTTTTTAATGTACTGGTTTGGAACTTTGAGATGATATTGGATATGAAGCGGCTGTTCATTGTGGAATATTGCAGGAGTAAACTCTTGCATTTCAGCATTCCTGGCAGATCTGCAGCTTGATAAAGACCTCAGGCTGTTTGGTTTAATCAGACTTTTGTAGATCCCACCTTCCCTGGTCAAAGCACCGGCTGCCAATGTGTTTTCTGGTGTTGTCACTGTTTCTGAACAAAGACGGCAGAGGCGGCAGCTCTACTGGTGGTGTCTGTTTATTGAAACATGGGTATCTACAGGAACTTTAACCTGAAAGCTCAGAAAGCTGTGGTCCGTGGTATATCTTTGTAATGTTTGTAGATTCTTCTGCAGATATTCTTATGCCAACGAGCACGGAACGTTTGTGAGTGTGACCTGCTGTGCAGTTAGAAGGAAGAAAGATGTGTGAGCTAAAGCAGCAGGAGGCTGCAGCCGTGTAAGCCGGGGGTGCAAACGGCACGAAACGGGCTGCAGCGGCGGAGCCCTCGGTCCCGGGCCGTCCCGGGCAGGCGCAGCCCGAGCGCTCCCGGCCCCGCTGCCGCTGACCCGCCGGGGCCGGGGCCGCGCTGCGGGCGGACAGCGCCGCTCTGCGGCCGCCGGCGGCTCCGGGCCGGGAGGGGGGCGGGGCCCGGTGGCGGGCGCGGACGGGATTGGCTCCTGCGCGGGATGGGCGGGGCCACGCTGCAGAAGCGCGCGGGCCGAGGAGCGCGTGCCGCCGGTGCGGCGGCGGGAGCAGCGCGCGAGGAGCGGCGGGGCCGGCGGTGAGCGAGGGGCGGGCGGACACCGGGGAGACTGGGCGGGGCCGCCCCGGTCCCGGCTGAGGGGGGAGGCTGGAGGGGGAGGGACGGGCTGGTTTGGGCAGGAGGAAGGCGAGGGGCAGGCAGCCGCAACAGCGCGGCCCCGGGCCGGGCCGAGAAAGGGGCGAGGGGGAAACACGCGGGCGGCTGTGAGGGAAGGAGCCCCGGGCTGAGCGCTGCGCGGGGCTCGGGCGGGGCCGTGGGGCGGAGGGGGAGCCCGTGGGGACACAGGGCAGAGGGAGGAAACGAGCGGGAGGGGCAGCGCCGGGGCGGGAGCGGCGCAGGCGGGGCCGGGGCCGCCGTGGGGGCGCCAGGGGGCGCGAGGGGCGGGGGCGGCGCTGCCGCGGGGCGGGGCCGGGAACGGGGGGAGCGGCGGAGGAGCCGGAGGGCGGGACGGCGCGGGAGGAGCTTGGGCGGGAAAGGCCGAGGGACCTCAGGGAGGGGGGGACATCGGGGAGGCTTTGGCGGGAAAGGCTGAGGGACCGCAGGGAGGGGGGGACATCGGGGAGGCTTTGGCGGGAAAGGCCGAGGGACCTCAGGGAGGGGGGGACATCGGGGAGGCTTTGGCGGGAAAGGCTGAGGGACCGCAGGGAGGGGGGGACATCGGGGAGGGTTTGGCGGGAAAGGCTGAGGGACCTCAGGGAGGGGGGGACATCGGGGAGGCTTTGGCGGGAAAGGCTGAGGGACCGCAGGGAGGGGGGACATCGGGGAGGCTTTGGCGGGAAAGGCTGAGGGGCCGCAGGGAGGGGGGACATCGGGGAGGCTTTGGCGGGAAAGGCTGAGGGGCCGCAGGGAGGAGATGGCGTCGGGAGGCTGCAGTGGGCAATGCTGAGGTAGCTCAGGACGGGATGGCACTGAGGTTGGTTTCAAAGGGAAATGCTGAGGTACCTTGAGGAATGGACGCTGGGCTGGGAACTGTGAACACAGCAGATTGGTTAAGAGAGTGTTCATGACAGAAATTTGTGCAGTGAAGTATTCCAGCAAAGAAAGGGAGAAGAGCAAAACAGATCAGGCCTCCTAGGACGCCTGCAGGTTTGGGGACAGGGATGACGAGGTTGTTAATCCGGTCCTAACTGTTTCTTTCTCTGTCCCTCTCTTGCAGCACCTGACTGAATGGAGGAGCAAGTGGACGGGAAGTTCCTGCGCCACACACAGATCACATTTATTACTCTCGCCCTCAGAGACCCGGAGATCCAAACCGTTCCCATTGTGCCTTGAAGCAGCCTGTGCTCATGCGCTTCTCCCGGGGAGAAGGCGGAATGGCAGTAACTGGCCCCGTTAAGCCACAGGGTGCACACTCTGCAGCTGTCAAGCCCAGCTCTGCGTTAGCTCACACCTGCGATTTTGCGCCGCACACGCAGATTTGAGTTGTCGCTGGTTGTTGCAGCGTTTGGCTTTGGTGAGGACAGCGTGTGTTTGTCAGCAGTTGGTGTAGGTGGAATCTTGAGGAGACAGCGATATTTCCGTGCCAGAACTGGTTGGTGTTTGCATGGTATTGTGGCGGTTGTTCCCGCAGGCGATCAGTGCTGGAGTGTTATTGCAGGATGAGGGGATTTTGGAGGCTTATCTGTGAGATGCACTAGAGGCAGCAGTTGAAAGCGAAAGGCTGAGATTTGGAGAGTTTGTCGGTGGGTTTTGGACGGTTGTCAGTTGAAGAGTTGGCTGTTTGCAGGTGAGGTGTAGGCAGAGGGTGAAGCTGACTTTGCCTGGGCGGCGCAACTGGATGGGTGTGCAGAGCTGAGGAGAGCGGGCTGCTGCGGGGGACCCTAAAGCTGGAGAACCAGCCGCAGCTCCAGACGCTCCCGCTGCCGGGCAGGGCCGTGCAGGCCAGTGCCCTGGGGACAGCGACGGGACCCTCCGCAAGTACCAAAGAGCGGGTGAGGACCGTGGGCATTTGTACTGAGCTGTGACATCTCTAACCCGTGACATTGGGGTCCAGCAAGTACCAAAGAGCAGGTGAGGACCGTGGGCATTGGTACTGAGCTGTGACATCTCTAACCTGTGACATTGGGGTCCAGCCTGAGCAGGACACATGCGGAAGCTGTGCTGCAGCGGAGGGCAGAGCTGAGGGGAAGGGCTGTGCGAGGGGCTGGTGCCAAGGCAAGGCGGGCGAGCTGTGGGGTGTGGGGAAGTGTCAGCCCCGGACTCAGCCCCTGTCTGACTGTAGTGCCCTTGGGCTGGTGTAGCTCAGTCCTCCGTGTGTTTCTCTTCAGGTGGAGCAGCGTGCAAAGGAAAAGCAAGGAAGGAGGTGAACCTGTGAGGAAGAGTGATGAATAAAGAGGATTGGAGCGCACCTGCCAGTCAAGAGGGATCAAGAAAGAAGACACCGGCGGTGGAACCGCAGGTCAGGAGAGCTCAAGGAGGGAGAAAGGTGATTGTGGCCGTATGGGTTTTTCTAGCTCACACACCAATGAAGACGGTTTGGATAATAAAAGAAATGTATGCAAAACCAATAATTAAAGGCAGAGAATGTTTATATGCTATGTATGGGGTAGACCTGAAGGTATATTTCTTCCTACAACGAAGGAGAATTCGGAATGGTAATTAACTGAAGATGTGAATTTCCAGATTGCATTGGCAACATACACAGGGAACATATCAGTTCATTAACCTCAGCATAAACTTTGGGCTGAAATTGGTAATTTACCATTGTATGGCAAATGCTGCTGTCAGCAACGACCAGTAAGCGACAAGACTGTATTTACTGATGCCTCTGGTCGCTCACGTAAAGTTGTAATTACATGGCTAAACTCAGATACCCAGTGCTGCAAACACAAGGTAGAAAAAGAGACCAAGGGTCAAACAAGTTCTTGAGCTGACAGCTGTTAGGATCGCTTTGAGGTGTTCTGTAACAAAACTTTGAATGTTGTAACTGACTCATATTATGCAGCTGGCGTACTTAACCGCCTGGAAGCTTCTTTTCTTAAGGAAGAGGATAATCCTCTTTTGATGGCTGAATTGAGAATGCTATGGTTTCTAATAGATCATAGACATCATGGTTATTATGCAATGCACACCCGCTCTCGCACTGCCCTTCCAGGACCACTTGCGCAAGGCAATAGGAGGGCCGATGCACAAGCTGTGCCGCTCACTGTGCCTAAAGCCTTGGAGCAAGCTATATTATCACATAAATTCTTTCACCAGAGTGCAAAGGCGTTAAAACGGCAATTACAAATTACAGTGGAACAAGCCAGGAGCGTTCTTTTGTCCTGCCCTGATTGCCAACAGTTGGCACCCATGCCATCCACAGAGGGTGTTAATCCAGGACGGATTAGTGCCAATGAAGTACGGCCAGCGGATGTAACGCATTGTTCTGAATTGGGTAAATACGTACGTGTTTCTGTAGACGCTCATTCCAGATTTCTCGTTGCTGCTGCACGTGCTGGTGAAAGAGCACGAGACGTCTGTAACATTGGTTGACATGTTTTGCTGTTGGAGGAGTTCCACGATATGTAAAACCAGAGGAAAGCGGAATGCACGCTCAATTAGAGGAGCGATCCCCCAGCGCGCTGTAATAAAAGTGCCTGTTTTCTAACACTTTCAAAACAGTGTTAAAGTCTGTTTGCCGACTTTTCGGTATCGTTTTCTGGCGACGAGGATGGGATAATCTGCCTGACCTCCCGTGGATCCCAGGATCTCTGGGACCTTGTGCCGGCACCGGGGAATTCCCGGAAGGGACCACAGATCCTCGGACCAGCTCGGGACGCGGGTAAAACCCCATCAATGAGGTAAGGCACTTTCATTGTCTGGTTGGGTTGGCAGCTGCCTGCGCGGGACGTGGGCGACACCAGCGCGTTGGGTCTGCGCATCTGCGCATTTTGGTAAACTGGGTAACTTAAAAAAAGAAAGAAATACAAAATTAAAGAGAAGAATGAGAAAACAATAAATAAAAGAGAAAAACGAGGGAACAGTAATTTGATAAAGGTACCTTTAGTGATTTTGCTGTTTGTGCCTTAGCAATTGTATAATTGTTTGTGTCTTTAGTGGTTTGTTGTTGTTACTTGTGTCTTGGATGATTTTATAGTCCAGTACTTACGGTTCACCAATTGTCTGTTATTGTGATTGTGAAGTAGGTAGCGGACAATGGACAGGAGGATCTGGGAGAAATCCCCCCCTTGGCTGTATTTTCTGACATTGGAAAAGGATCGTTTGCTGTTCAACAGGGAGTCAACCAGGGAGAATCTGATTGAATACTGTAATTAATGGCAGCCACTGTAAATAATATTAATATGCTGCAGAGGTCTAGGTGGGTATACTTTGAGATGTGTAGTAAAGTAATGTGGTACATGTAGTATATAGTAAGATATATATTTTAAATCATATATTGCCCATTACATAAGGCATATTACACAATACATAATGTTACATATGCATTGTCTTTATCCCCTTCAGATCCATTTGTTTTGAAAAAGGATAATCAGGGAAAGAAATGGAAACCAGTAAGAGGTTTGTTGAAGAACAGATATTGGTGTAGAATACACAGAGAACATGAGATCAGAATTGTCCCTCGGTCAGTCCAGGGTGGACGATTGAGACTGTATTTACCATTGTAAAAACAAAGCTTTCCCCCCTTAATTTTTGTCACGTGTTGTAATTAGAATTAATAGAGATATTGGAGCCCGTCCTAGCTAAACTGGAAAAAAGACAGCAGCCATGTGTATTTTTAAATAAAGATTAAATCAAATCTGCTCCCTCATTATCTTTAAGCGTTTTACTGTGATCACCTCCCTCCCAAGGTTTTGTGTCTGTTGTATCAAGGCCTGACACCCACGGCCTGAGTGGATGAATCACATGGGCACAACACCAGAACCCGCCTGTTTGTGTCCAGGATATCCACTCCAGCAGACACTTTTTGGTAAAAGAGCACATCATGGAACTGAAAAAACATCTAATTGTGTCATTATGCACATTCACTGCTCTTTTTTGTACTTTATACCCATTGTAGCTTTTTAAAATGAAACAGTTTGAAAAGGATTTCTGTTTTGGCTCTGCACACGGAGCCTGATTTTCCTTCTCTAGGGCCTTTCACCCGGTTCACCACACTCGTGTGATCATTGTGCTGCACGTGGGCAAAATCAGCTGTGCCCTGTGTTTCTCCTGGAAAATAGTAAGAACGCTTTTATCCTTTGCTATACAGGAGGTGGTTGGACTTTTCTATAGCAGATTCGATCACTTGTTGTAAAGCAATGAAATAAATAACTTAGGCTTTTTCTATGGATAAACAACGTTTAATCCAATTCCTTAATTGTATTCCTTAAACACATGTTCATTAGAGCATAAGCAAAACAGCGCTGGGTGTGCGGAGGATTCGCTCCGCCCAACACGCACACCTTTAAACAATAAGAGGTGTGCTTAAATATAGTAAGGTGTTACATACTCATAATGACCCCAGGAAAGCCTGTACATATTCATAACCTTTCCCGCTTCTTATTAAAATGAGTCTCAGAGAACCATTTCCATAGTCTCCTCCTTGACCCTCCCCTGTTGCGCCTGCGCAGTGTCACTTGGTGGCTTTGAGGAGGGGTCTCTATGGTCTCTGTGGGTCTCTATGGTCTCTATGGGTCTCCCAAGCTGCCAAGTCGACCGAAACCAGACTGACCCCCCTTTTGCTATAACTCTTGGCTGTCTTGTCTCCTCAAGGTTACAGCTGGTGCTGTAAAACTTTCTGATCTCGGCATTCGATGAGGTTCTGTTTTTTCTTAACACAACTGCTTACATACAGCTCTAAACTAGATACGCATTATGTGGCTTAAAGCGTTAGTTCGTTAGTAGGCCCTTATTATGTGGTTGGTTAACCCTGAAAATGTTAGCTCCCTCTATCAATATAACCTCATAAACAAGTTTCAGAACTTTTTACATAGAACTTAGCTACCTTTTCCTTTTTCCAGGTTCAGAGCCCGAGCCTCATTTGGTTGTATCTGTAAACATGAAACATCTCAGCATGAATCACAACTGCATTTCTCACCGACAGAAGTGCCTGAACTCCACAGCTTGCCTGGCAGTGCAGAGAGCAGGAACTGCGGTGAGTCCTGGGCCCTTGGGGACATTTCACCCTGTTTTGTGTGCCAGTCCCTCCCTGCTCCCTCCTCTTTCTTACTGTGCCCTTCTTCCTCTTCATCTCTTCTCTCTCTGTCCCTCTGCGGCTTCCTCACCTATTCCTCCACCCTTCTGAATCTCTGTGCAGGGTTTCTCGTATCTCCCTCTCTGTCTCCACCCCTCTGTGTTCTCATCATCCCTGGTTTCTCTTTGTCGTCATTCTGGTCTGTTGCTCTGTCCTGCTCCGTGCCCCATCATTTCTCACTGTATCCCTCTGTCCTGCTCCCTGCACCTATTCCTGCCCCTCTTCTTTTTCACTCCCTCTCCATCTTGCTGCCCACCCCAGGATTTTTTCCCAATCTCTATCCTGCCCCCAACCCTTATTGTTCTTTCTCTCTCCTGCTCCCTCTCTGTCTTTCTGCCTGTCTTCCCTTTCCCTGCTGCTTCTTTCTCCATCTCTGTCCAGATTACTGCCCCTTTTCCTTCTTGATGTCTTTCTGTCCTGTTTGTCTTTCTGTCTTCCTTGCCTGTTCCCAGTCTCATCCCCTCTCACTATATCTCCCCTGTTCAGCTGGCTCTGCCTTTTCTTTTGTCTCTCCATCTGTACATCCCCCTCCCTGTCTTTCTCTACCCCCTTCCTGCTTCTCCTCCTCCCCCCTCCCCATCCCTCTGTCCTGCTCCTCAGCCCTGCTGTTTCTTCCTCCCTGTCTCATCACGGCTCCTTGTCCCTTTTTGCCTTGATCTCTCCATCTCTCCATCCTTTTCCCTGTGTGTTTCTTTCTCTCTGGGCTCCTCTGTCTTCTCTCTTGTCTGATTTGTCTCTTTCTAGTCCTTTGTCCTTCTCCCCAGCAGCTTCAACTGAATGACCAGGTGTCTGTGCACTCTGGTGTTTCCTCATCCCTGCCCTGGGGAAGATCTGTGTCTGTAGGGCTGGGGATCATTAGGAGCTGGTCTCCTTGTGCAGACAGCAGAGCTGGGTGCAGCTACAACAGAGGTTGTTCTCAGCTGCTGCTCTGTGCAGCTTGGTTAAAGAGCCAGCTGGGGGCTTCTTTGGAAGGGAGGTTTCTTGTTCTGTGCTTACTGCTCCTCGGGACCCTGCACAGGAGCGGTGTTGGGGTCTGCAGGGACGGGTGGGACCTGCTGTGATTCCTGGTGAATGTGAACTGAACTTGTCCTGATGGCCTCGAATGAAACCAGACTGACTGTAGGTGGTTTTCTTCCCAGATCCTGTTCCAACCTCCATGCTCAGTGCTAAAGAACAAGAGACCTTGTGCTCTTTTCCAGACGTCAGTGGCTGTGAATCAGCTGAGAACATCCTGCCTTAGGTAACGGGCAGGTGGTCTGTGATCAGGGCTGTGGACTTGAATGGCCGTGCTTTCATGAACGTTTTCTGGTCTTGCCATTTCAAAGCCCTTCCTTCTCCTGGAAATTTAAGACGGCATTTCTTATACTGAGGTTCAGACGGGAGTTGGACTTACTGTTGAACGGCTGATATAATGTGCTCCCTGAGGAGCACATCTTGCTGTTTTGTTGTTGTTTTCCAACACCGTCTGAACTTTGGTCAGCAAGAGGAAGAGTGGTTGACAGAGTCTGTTTTCTGAGAGCAACGTGTTCCTGTACCTTTCCCGTAGTTCTGTGGTGAAGGATTCCTTCCCTTGCAGAGAGGACTGCGAGACCCGCTCCTGTCAGGTGGGACTTTGCCTCCAAACGAGGTGCAGCCTCTTCCATTGTGACATCAGCCACTGCCGTTGATGTCACAAAGCAGCATCAGCGCTGAGGTCGGCACAGCAGGGTATGAGACCAGGGGTCTCCCTGCGCCTCATCACTCTCGATCTTGAGGGAACTGAGATCGCAGAGTTTCTGGCTCACTCCCGAGCGAGCGAGATGCTTGTTACCTGCACCTCAGCAGGTACCCAGAGACACCCAGAGATGGCTGAACGTCTGAACTGGTATGTTGGGAATATTTTCTGCTCCCTTCCCCAGGTGTGTTTTCCACCTCGTCAGCTGGGGTGGGTGGAGGGTGGGCAGGAGAGGAACACGAGGGCAGCCTGGGAGCTGGGTCTGGAGCTGCTGGAAGGCAGCAGCCGCCTTTCAGTCTCTTCATGAACGCAAGGACTGGGCCCAGAAAGCCTTTGATCTCTGCAGAATGAGGGACAGGTCCATTTTGGATGGGACAGAGAGAGTCCCAGGGGGTGGCCCAGACACAGCCTGCTGCAGTGATTGTGAGAGCTCAGCTCCGTCCTGTATTGTGCTCTGCAGGGTGGGTTCTGTCCCTGAGTCTGCTTGGTTTTCCTCTCCACGGGGACCAGAAGGACACCAGCGTGTCCTCTGTTGGCCGTGGGTTTGACTTGTGTTCCTGACAGAGGAGGTTTCCATGGGAAACCTGGTCAGCTCCTCACCAGGGCTCTGCCTCAGGAAAGGGGCTCAGGATCCTCAGAGGGGTGCAAGGAGTTTTCTAGGAGAGCAAAAGGAATTGTTTATTCCTGATGAGTGTACGCTGGGAGCCTGTTGAGAGCCTCCTGGAACAGGCAGGAGGAATTTCGCCCTTGCAGAGCGGTGTGTGCTGTGTCTTGGCAGATCAGGCTCAGGGCAGCAGGGCCCAGCCACCAGAGGGTTTCTTTGGCACTTCCTGGGTTGCCTGTTGCTTGCCAGCACGCATTGACATTCAGCCCTCCCTCCCTCTTTCCAGTCTGCATTTGTCTGCAGTTCTGCCAAGAGAAGGGCCAGAGATAACCTGGCTGCTAAAGAAACGCTGCGAGAGGGGAGACACACATTCCCCTGGCAGCTGTTGGACTGTAGGGGCACAGACTGAACCTTCTCTTGAGAGGGTGGAGAACAGGAGCAGCACAAGTGTCCATCGGATGCTGGGCAGGAGAAACAGGCGTCTGTTATGTCCTTCCATTTCCAGTGAATCCCTCTCCAGCCCCACAGATGTGAAATGTGGACACAAGTCCTTTTGCAACTCCTGCTCTTAGTACAGAGTCAACCTTGAGCCCTTTGTCCCTAAGGAAACAATCTTTGCCATGACAAATCCCCCACTGGTGCAGCTGGTGACACCTCCAGCAGTGACTGGAGCTGGTGCAGGACTAAGCCAATGCACACGGCAGGAACGCCAGGCTCCAGGGCTGCAGTCCCTGCTGCTGCTCTCCAGTCTGCTGCTGACCTGCACGGGAACCGCCAGCTTCACCAGCCTTTTCTTTATCTGCTCTGCAGGACGATGAAGGCTCTCAAGGCAATGACCCTTGTGCTGCTTCTCGGTCTATTCTCTTTCGGTGAGTCTCTGCAGATCTCCAACCTGAGGACGGTGCTTTAGGAGGCACTCGGGGCTCCATCCTGCCCTGTTCCGCTTCACCTGCTGTGAGCAGAGGAGCTCAGCCAAGAGCAGAAAGTCCCCACAGAGCTGTGCCGGTCCCTGCTCCAGCGGGATGGGTGTGGGTGAGGAAGGGCTGAGTTGCCTTCCCCAGGAGGGCTGAGCCAGTTCTCTTCAGCCCAGGGAGAGGCTGTGGCTGAGCTCTCCTGCCCCAGGGGCTGAGAATCTTCTGCAGGACAAGGAGAACTGTCCATGGCAGGGAATGTCCATCTATTGCGGAGCCCGTACGCCATGATGGCCACTGTCAAAGGCAACAAGAGGAGAGACAACTATGGCACTTGGGAGAGACACAGAAAGGGGAGCGGGCAGGCCGAGGCACAGCCCAGCCTTAGACCGAGTTCTAAGCTCTGGTGTGTTTCCACAGGTGTTTACCACGTGGGACGACTTGGTGCCTTAACCCCCTGGAGCACTGCAGACCTGAGCGAAACCCTGCCCCTGCCCGTCCAGCTCCGTAAGCTCCAGGAACAACTTTACCATCTGCACTGGAGCGTAAAGGATGTGGCTGAGCGGGCTCTGCAGGAAGGACTGAAGCAGGCAAAGCTCCCAGGCGTTACTGGACGGGTAAGGGCACAAGGCAGAAGGATCTGCTCAGGGGTTTTATCCTCCGTCCGCACGTATCCTACTCCATTCCCTGTCACAGCCAACAGGCTGGTGCTGCTGGAACAAGTGCTGCCATGGCCACACTCCCTTTTCCTGTTGCTCCACACTTCCTTATGGGGAAGAGAGAGCGTGATGGGAATGACAGCTGTCTGAGTCGGACCTTCCTCTGTGCCCAGATCTCGGGTCCTCCTCAAGGGAGGGCTGGAAAGAAAGAATGGTCTCAGAGGTCCAGAGTTAAGCCAGGCCTATCTCATGCCCAGAAGGCTTGCCCCTGGCCTGGGGCCTCTCCACAGGAAAAGCCCCTTCCCGCAGCTCCAGCATTCAGAGCACTGGAGTGAGCAGCCCCCCCTTTCTGATCCCGACAATCACAGCAGAGCAAACCTGGGAGGCTTCCAGGCAGTGTGGGCGTTCCCTCCATCTGAAACGGGCCTTGTCCCCGCTCACCTTGGCTGGCCTTGCAGGGTCCTGCTTGCCCCGGTCCTTCTCCTTCCAACAGGTGCTCTCCTTTGTGTTCCCTCCCAGGCTGTGCACGAGATCATTAATCAAGCTTTGGAGAAGCTGGAAGAAATGCAGGTCCCGATGCCGGATTATGCCCTGAAATCAGCAGGTATTGTGAGATTGTACAAACAAACCAGTTCCAAAGCGCCTCCTGTCCAGATTGACAAGATGGGCATTGGAACGTGCCCAGGGGCAGGAGAGAAGGGGTGAGAAGTCACGGGTCACCTCGTGCCCTAAAAGTGCCTCCGCTGACAGAGCCTGTAACGGGCCAGACCCCATGGGAAGCACAGAAAGGCTGGTTCACATTCTTGCCTATTTCCACGGCCAAATCCGACAGTTTGATGACTCCCTGCCGTGTGTTCCAGAGGGGTCATGCCAGCAAGACAGAGGGGAACCCACTGTAGGACATGGATTACAACTGAGAAGCCTTTTCTAAGTCAACAGTGCAATATTTCTCCTGACACTGCCTGATGATCATGCTCATGTTTGAATTTCCAGGGTCAGCCGTCGTTCAGTCCAAGACTTCTCCATCACTCCGGGATGCCAAAGCAAAAGTCTTCCTGTATTCCCTGCCATTGATGGATTACATGAGGTCTCCTGAGCTGATTCTGGAGGTAGAAGCACCAAGAAGCAGTAACACTAAGGCTGGGAGAATGAACCACACACGCTGCTCCGAGCGTCCTTCCCAGCTGTCTTTGCTCCTCGAAGCTTCTTCTCCTGCCCCCTTCTCTCATGGACCTGCTCTCCTCCCGTGTCTCCCTGCTGAGTGTTTCTTGTCCTTTCAGCCGGACAATCATCCTGGCAACTGCTGGCCCTTCCCAGGAAGTCAGGGACACGTGTTCATCAAGCTGTCCATGCCGGTCGTTCCCAGAGCCGTCACCATGGCCCATGTCTCAGGGACAGCGTTCCATGGAGAAAGCATCTCCGGAGCTCCCAAGGACTTTGCTGTCTATGTAAGTGATTTCTCTGGAGTTGGGAGCTGGGGGTTCCACAGCATTTCTGAGCAGGGAATGAAGCTGGGTCAAAGATTCTGGTGGCCTGAAGCTTCCTCCTGTCTCAGAACAAACAGGCTCCTTGGTGCTGCTTCCTTCCCATTGTATTCCTCTTTTATTCAATGTACCACTCAAAAAAAAAATCTCCTGGGGCAAGATGCTACTCCAGGAGCCACAGGGAAAAGGAGCTGGACAGTGCATGGTCCTAAACCTTCTTGTCTTCCAGTCCCAGTGCATTTGTGATCCTCAGGTCACCTCCCTCTCACTGGGAGCGTCTGCTCCTTTTCTGACAGGCAGCCTGGACTCGTTGAGTGGGCAAGTGTGACGTGCTGCCCACCTGCAGCTCTTCGTCTTGTCCTGTGCTCATGGTCCTTGGACTCCGTAGCTGAAATAACCCCGTACTTCACTGGCTGAAGTTCAGTCTCCCACGGTGCACCAGACGCTCTGTTTTCTCCACCCATCTTTCTGTAGGGCTTCAAGGAAGAACACGAGGAGCAGGGAACGTTCCTGGGACAGTTCACTTTCCTGGCAGCGCTGAATCCCAGTCAGACCTTCCAGCTGAAGGTATGGGGACACAGAGGGAGGAGAACTGTAGGAGAGGAGGAGAAATGCGGCTGCATGGGGAGAGGCTTCCCTGCCAAAGGGTACAGGCAGCCCTGTCCTTGAGCAAGTGCCACGCTGCCTTTCTTCTGCTTTAACTTCCTGGTGGCGGATGGCTGCACTGCCCTCTTCTCTTTCATTTTGGGGTTAAACTTCATTGCTTAGAAGCACCACAGTTGAAGCTGGAATCAGCTTGACTGTCTGGACCCCAAGTGCACACAAGCAGCCACATCCCGTAGGATGCAGGACTGCTGGTCTGCCAGTTAGACACAGAAATACTGGGCTTCCTGAGGGTTCTGTTGGTGCTGGCAGTGAGCAGTGACAGGGAGGCCATTCTGTTTCCGTGGCTTTCTGGAGAAGGCAATGAGACATGTTGGGATAAAAGCCATTTTTGAAGCTCCCCATTGGGATTAAAAGGCATTTGGGGGCTCCCCATTGGGATTAAAGGCAGTTTTAAGGTTCCCCATTGAGCCCCATTGACTCCAATTGACCCCCATTGACTCCCATTTGTCCCCATTGACTGCCACTGACGGCCATTGACCCCCATTGACTCCCATTGACCCCCACTGACTCCCATTGATCCCCATTGAAACCGATTGATTCCCATTGACCCTCACTGACCCTCATTGACTCTCATTGATCCCCATTGACTCCCATTGACTCCCATTGACCCCCATTGACTACCATGGAACCCCATTGACCCCCATTGAGAAATTTGTTGGTTTTGAGTCTTCCCAGAGCAAAAATTGTCAAATTTAAGGTGAAATTTGTCAGTTTTGAGGTGAAATTGTACACCAGCACTGGGTCTTCTGACTGTGGAAGCCTGTGCCCCAAAGCAGGCGAGAGCTTTCCAGTGTATTTGCTAAGGCACCTGGTCGCTGTTGCTTCCTTGGCTGTTCTCATGGCCCAATGAGGGAACATCTGGACCATGACAGGTCAAAAGCCCCGCGGGGCAGCAGGAAGGAAGCTGCTGGTCAAGGCCGTCGCTGCGGCACTTCTGTCAGTGCTCACGGGCCAGAGAGGAAAAGGCGACTCATTTCTTCTTGTCCTTGCAGAACGAGCTCCCTGGGGTCGTGAATTACATCAGGCTGCAAGTGCTGAGCAACTGGGGCCACCCGGACTACACCTGCCTGTATCGGTTCAGGGTGCACGGTGATCCGCCCAAAGACAGGGGAGACACGGCAGTTTCATCTGTCAATAAATTCCATTAATGTTCACCCAGTCGAGTTCCCTTCTGCTTTGCCTGTGATGCTGCCTGGTCCTCCCTGAGCTCACTGGAGCTCCCCATCCTTCTCTCAACCACCAGCTTATGGGAGACTTCAGGAGTGCACAGCAAGATTGTCATTATTAGGGAAAATAAGAAAACTGAGTCACAAACCTGCAGAAAGCCTGACATGCACACACTTGCTGCGACACAGGAACATCAGCAAGGCCCTGCCTGGACACCAGAGATTAAATTAATGGACAGGTTTCCTGTGCAGGAATAAATTATGGATCGACTGAATGGAACCATCTGTTGTTACTTGTTTTCACAAGAGGCACATGGTGCTTCAGCTGCCATCTTTCAGCCTGTTGCCGATGAGAAAATGGAAGTGTGGTTTTTTGTAAGAAGGAAACCTTAATTGGAAAGTTGGTTCATGGACTTTTTTGCCTCTCTGGGCATGTATGGACTTAATAGCCCAGGAACCGTTACAGAGTGATTAGCAAAGCAATCCCAGGACACTTAAGCGATCCCATACCCACACCAGTCTGTCCTTCCTTTTGACCCCAGCTCCCCAAGGCAGGAGCAGGCAGGGCAGTCGTGCACTCGGGCCGCACCAGGGAGGAGAGAGCAGGACCAGCGCTTGGCATCTGGGGCTGGGAACAGCAATTTGTGCTCTGAGCTGGGGCTTAGTCCATGTGCAAGCCCAGCACGGGTCCAGATACTAAACTGAGGGTGTCGGTTCACCCCGGTGCCACACACACGGCACCTTCTTCCATCGCCTCCTCCGATGAGCTGTTTTGCAGCCCCTTCCAGCTCAGCCCAGCTCAGA
This sequence comes from Streptopelia decaocto, assembly GCF_964273445.1. Lineage (NCBI taxonomy): Eukaryota > Metazoa > Chordata > Aves > Columbiformes > Columbidae > Streptopelia > Streptopelia decaocto. The sequence continues at coordinate 103,736 of NW_028115742.1, forward strand.
CACCTGCACTCTGGCTCAGGGCTGCCTGGGGCTGGTGACCCTCGGGGAAGCAGCAGGAACTGCTCTGACCCTGGTTGTGGGGCTGTCCCTGGGCTGAGCCCTCGGGCTCAGGGCTGCTGAACTGGGCCATGCTGGGGCCCAGGGGTGCTGAGGTCAACAGGTCCCCCTGTCGATTTTCTCATAGATACCCACAGGGACCAAAGAGACCATAGAGACCCACAGAGAGCCATAGAGACCCACAGGGACCATAGAGACCCATAGAGACCATAGAGATCCACCGAGACTCATAGAAGCCACAGAGAGCCATAAACACCCATAGGGACCCATAGAGACCATAGAGACCCATAGAGATCCATAGAGACCCACAGGGACCATAGAGACCCATAGAGACCATAGAGATCCACCGAGACTCATAGAAGCCACAGAGAGCCATAAACACCCATAGGGACCCATAGAGACCATAGAGACCCATAGGAACCATAGAGACCCATAGAGACCCATAGAGATCCATAGAGACCCATAGAGACCATAGAGACCCACTCTGCGACTGTTGCTGTTCTCCGTGGGGCAGCGTGGTGCTCACCAGGCACAGCCAGAGCTGTTCCTGTGCCAGGAGAGGACTTCACACAGAGCCTTGGCTGATGGTGACAGTTCCCACCAGCCGTCCCGCTCTGGAAGGTCGAGGGGACACTGACTGGTTGTCACTTGCCTTGCAGGAACAGGATTGACCAGCAGGAGGGAGGCAGGACCAGAGGGTCCATGAGGTCAGAAAGCACATCAGACAGCTGGTACAGTCATGGTGACAGCAGAGGGAGAACAGAAAGAGATGTAGTGACCTGGCTGGGCCAATGCTGATGATGTGACACCTGCCACACAAACACAGACACAGATCCATCACCACATGATGGAGAAGGCAGAAGTTAAAACACATGAAGCACCGTGGATCAGCTAGAAACCATCCAGATTACACGTGGGAAGGACGATCTACCTAGTGACAAGAACATCACCTGACAAAGGATGCAACAGGGGAGCACTGGCAAATGAAAGATTAGTTAATTTGGATTAGCAGCTGACCTAACAATATCAAAACTAAATACAAATTCTGGATGGTTCCCTATCAGCATAACAAGACATGTGCAGAAAGAACTGAACAGGAAGAATAAATAAATTGGTATAATATGTGTGAAATGTCAATGGCACAAAAATGCACCCTCCCGGTAGAAACTAAAGCTACACTATTTTTCTAAAAATGCAGTACATTTATTATAAACATTCAGCCAGGGAAAAGTTAGGGTGACCCTTCCCATTAAAAATGTTTTTATTTCATGTGGTTGTTTGATGGCGTCAGTGTGGAAAGTTTTTCTGTCCTTTTAATCTCTGTAGACAGACAGAGGCCTCGGTGCGTCCTGAGGAGGCGGGAAAGGTGCCTGGGAGGGAGGAGAGCACGGGGAGATGGGGACAGAGGTGCAGACAGAGCAAAGAGCCGGTGCTGGCACTGAGGACACTGCTGCTGTGCAGGGGCTGCTGGGGTCACAGCCCCAGAGCAGTGACAGACATGACCGGGCCACTGGCTTGTGCTGGTCACAGTATCACACAGTATATGGTCCCTTGTGGAGCAGAAATCCCCCTGCAGCCTCTGGAGCTCCATGCAGGAGCAGTGTCGCCACCACGACGGTCCTTTCTGCACCAGTTGTTCCACCCCACCGACGTCGGGCTCAGGTCCCACATGATCCAACACGTCCTCACCAACCACCGCTCCCCTTCCCGCCCTTTGGTGTCACACACAGACAGTTGCCCGCAGTCCATGGGCCACCCCTGTGAAACGCCCATGAAATGTCACAACAGCCGTTGAGCTCCTGGAGCCTGTGGCTTTGGGCTCCGTCTGTTCCGTGGCCACTCCGGACAGCACAGGTGTCTGTTCATGGGGTCACGGGCACCAAACCCAGCTCAGGTGGGAACCGAGAGGGTCCCCTCGTGTTCAGGCCCAAAGCGCCACCTGTAGCATCTGCCCACCCCTTTGAGTGCCCAGAGCCTCCTTCCTGGGGCCAAATCCTCATGTTTAGGGTCCCAACGTGTCTTTTATCACCCATGGCCTTTGTTCAGGGCCCACAGCTTCATTTTTAGGTGGGCTTCGTTGCCTGGCAACAACCAACCAGAAGTCTATGGGGAGTCAGTGGACCCAGGACAGCCAATCACATTTGAGGAGGCGGGGTGAGTCATATGACTGATAGGTAACCAGCCAATCAAGCTTTGAGGTCTGCAGGAAAGGCGGTGAGAGTTGAAGGAGCTGAGGAGTGTTCAGGGCCGGGCTGTGCTGGCTGCACCAACCACATCTGGTGGGAGTGCAGTACATAGATGATTGACATGCAGACTGACCCATCACTTGATAGGAGGAGCCAATGGGAAATCCCAGACAGCCAACCAGAGGAAACAGGGCCTCAGGAAAGGCGGAAAATGTGGGGGGGAGTAACCCCTCAGGCAGCCAATCAGAGAGAGCATCACTTCAGAGCAGGGTGGGCCCCAAACCAGGGCAGAGTCACAGCCCAGGCAGCCAATCGGCTGCAGGATCAGCTCAGGGGAGGAGACTGACAGCCCTCCCGACCAATGGTGGCGCAGCCCAGGCAGAGCTTTGCCGTGGCCACCCTGGAGCTGCCCCACGGCTGAGCAGCCCCGGCCCAGCCCTGGGGCCCTTTTTCCTCCCACTGCGGCCCTGGGGCTGTTGTTGCTGCCTCTGGCTCAGGTGTGCATGGGCTGCTCTGGGCTTGTTCTCCTGGGCGGGGGAGGGGGCAGGGGCACTTGGTGGAGAGGAGCTGCTGGGGCTGGAGCTGGAGAGAGCAGGAGAAGGGGAAGCAGCTGGAGGGTGAAGTGCAGGGATCCCCACAGCTGCTGCTGCAGCTGCACAGAGACAGCTGCCCCTCTGGGCGAGGAAGAGTCCCTGTGAGCAGCCTCAGCAGAGCAGATCACAAACGTGCACCGCAGGGTCTGTGTCAGTGAGGAAAATTACTGTACGGCCGTAGAGTGTGTGCGTGTGTGTGTGTGTGTGTGTGTGTGTGTGTGTGTGTGTGTGTGTGTGTGTGTGTGTATGTGTGTGTGTGTGTGTGTGTGTGTGTGTGTGTGTGTGTGTGTGTGTGTGTGTGTGTGTGTGTGTGTGTGTGTGTCTGGGAAGCCTCGTGCGGTGAGAGCTGTTGGACACCCATGTGTTCCTTGGGTGGAGGACGGGCAAGAGACTGGAGCTACAGCAGAGGAAGGGAGGAAAGGACAGACAGACACAGACAGGAGGGCCTGAGCTCCACAATTTGCCTGGCCATGCAGAGAGCTGGAGCTCTGGTGAGTCCTGGGCCCTTGGGGTCATGTCACCTCTTCTGTGTCCCCGTCCCTCCCTGCCCGCTCCCCTTTCCTCCTGCTTCCTCTCCCTCGTTCTGCCACTCTTCCTATTTCTCGGCTGATTCTTCTTCCATCTCTGTCCACATCCCTGTCCCTATTTCCCTCTTGCTGTTCATAGAGACATAGATGTCACAAATTCACACTCATAGTCACAGAGCCACAGCCACAGAGTCAAAGAATCACAGTCATAGAGTCACAGTCACAGATGTCACAGTCACGGATGTCACAGAGTTACAGTCACAGCCACAGGGTCAGAGTCCCAATCACAGAGTCAGAGTCATAGAGTCACAGAGTCAAAGAGTCACACTTAGAGTCACAGAGACACAGAGTCACAGTCACAGGTTCAGAGACACAGAGTCATAGTTGTGGTCACAGAGTCAGAGTCACATATGTCACAGAGTCACAGGCACAGGTTCAGAGTCACAGAGTCACAGAGTCACAGATGACAGAGTCTCAGATGTCACAGAGTCACAGAGTCACGGTCACAGGGTCAGAGTCAGAGAGTCGTAGTTGTGGTCACAGAGTCACCGTCACAGAGTCACATATGTCACAGAGTCACAGTCACAGTCCCAGAATCACAGTGTCACAATCACAGAGACAAAGTCACAGAGTCCCAGTCACACCATCACAGTAAGAATTTCACATTGTCACACAGTAACTGAGTCACAGGGTCACAAACAGAGAGCAGAATCACAAAGTCCCAGAGTCCCAGTCACATAGTCCCAGAGCCCCAGAGCCCCAGATGTCACAGAGACACATAATCACATAGTAACATAGTCACAGAGTCACAGGGATACAGTCAAAGAGTCACGGTTACACAGTCACACTCACAGAGTCACAGACAACACAGAGTCACAGACTTCACGGAGTCACAGAGTCACAATCATGGGGTCAGAGTCAAAGAGACATAGTTGTGGTCACAGAGTCACAGTCACAGAGTCACAGATGACACAGAGTCTCAGTCACAGAGTCACAGATGACACAGAGTCACAGATGTCACAGAGTCACAGAGTCACAATCATGGGGTCAGAGTCACAGTCATAGTTATGGTCACAGAGTCACAGAGTCACATATGTCACAGAGTCACAGTCACAGAGTCACAGTCACAGAGTCATAGAAGACACAGAATCACAGATGTCACAGAGACACAGAGTCACAATCACAGGATTAGAATCACAGAGACATAGTTGTGGTCACAGAGTCACAAAGTCACAGAGTCACAATCATGGGGTCAGAGTCACAGAGTCATAGTTATGGTCACAGAGTCACATATGTCACAGAGTCACAGTCACAGGGTCAGAGTCACAGAGTCACAGTCACAGAGTCACAGATGACACAGAGTCACAGATGTCGCAGATTCACAGTGTCACAATCATGGGGTCAGAGTCACAGAGTCATAGTTGTGGTCACAGAGTCACAGTCACAGTCACAGTCACCTGCTGATCGTCAACCGTCAGCAGTCCTACAACGGAAGGGTCATCTGAAAGACCAGGCAAATCAGACAGCTGTTCAATTTTCTCAGTGTCCACAGCTGCTATACCAAATGCCCACCTATACCCTTTTGGGTCCTTAAAATACCCTCTCCTGAGGTAGTCTATGCCAAGGATGCACGGAGCATCTGGACCAGTCACAATGGGATGCCTTTGCCAGTTTTTTCCAGTTAGGCTCATTTCAGCCTCTACAACAGTCAGTTCCTGGGATCCCCCAGTCACTCCAACAATATTGATGGATTGCGTTCCTTTATAGTTCGAAGGAATTATTGTGCACTGAGCACCAGTGTCCACTAAAGCTTTGTACTCCTGGGGGTGTGTTGTACTAGGCCATCGTATTTGTACAGTCCAATAAACTCTGTTATCCCTTTCCTCCACCTGGTTGGAGGCAGGGCACCTCTAATTTCTGTTTTGCACAGTCTCTGGGTGTGAATTAGAGGTTCCTTCAAGAGCATCAGAATCTCTTCTGCTCCTTTTGTAAACTGGAGCAGCCACCTTCCTAGGAGTTTTTCCTTTGATCTCACGTACTCGTTCCTGAAGTTCTGAGGTAGGTCTTCCATGCCACTTATTCATGTTTTCTCCTTGTTCATGTAGGAAGAACCACAGTGAACCTCTTTTTGTGGGCTGCCTCTGTCCTCTCTCTCGAGACTGGAAACACCTTTTCCTAATAGCTGAAACATAGGTTTGTGCAGGTCGTGAATGGTATGTGTCTTCTCTGAGTTCTTTGATTTCTTGCAATAGCTTTTCAAACCGGTCATCAGATTTTTCACAGTTTCTCCACAGCAGAGACACAAGCCCGTAGAGAACCAGCAAGGCTGTCCTCAAAGTTCCAGAGCTGCTCAATCACTTCAATAATACAAAATATACAAACCCAATCTTGAAAGTCTCAGCAACTGCAGAGCCGGCAACCAAAGTCCTGGATTAGACTCTGCAGCCAACCGGAGCTGGATTCAGTCTCTCACTAGGCCTCAGTTCGCAGGGACGACTAGCAAGGTCCTCTCCTAATGTCGGCCATAAGCAGAAAGGAAAAGGCAAAAAAAGGGACGAGATCCTCGTGATCTCCCATTTTTATATGAAGTATTCATGTGAATGGAATGTTATACACAGTTGGTCAGTTTCTTGGTCACCGGTTTCTCATCGCCCCTCTCGCGAGATGTCCATCCGTGCTTATCAATAAGTTTGCATTCCATTGCTATGTTTACCAAAACATGTGTCTGGTTCTCCAGGAAAATGCAGCTAATACGAAGGCTTTAGCTGACAGGCAAATTCACTAAAAGAGAAACTTGTTTTTAACAAAACCAGGACAAGTTGTTAGCAGTGCAAGTCAGAGCGGCTTCCAATAATCTCCTTCTAAAGAAGTGCTGTTTCATCTTAAGCTTTCAGACTTTTTTTCTAATTTTTGGTGCATGTTTTCTTCTACCTCTCTCAAAATCACTGAGTCGTGTATGAACTAGTGGCACATCATGCTGGGGGATGGTGGGGACACGTTGGCCTTCCACTTAGGGTGGTGTAGATGTTGAGACTTTGGGATTTTCTTCTTTTCCCATGCTGACATAGGACATGAAAAGAATGCCTACTTTTTCCAAGGATTTGTCTGCTCCCTAGGCTGAAATCAAATGGCATGGAGGGGGGAAGAAGTGTGCTAGGGGAGCAAAAGGAGATGGAGAGCTTGCAAGTACCTTGTTAGGGTCCACTCAGCGATGGACTCGTGATGGTTCATTTACGTTCTTCTTGAAGCACAAAATTAAGGCATCTGAAATGCCAAGGGCTTAGAATGCAATCAAACAGTGTTACTTTATGATTTTGCCCGTACAGCGGCACGCGATAGCGAGAGAGTAAGAAAACAGGAAAGGAAAAAGAAACAGGGAAAGAAGAAGGAAAAGAGGGGAATGAGGACTGGTTTACCAGCAGATGAGTTCCAAAGGTGTCCGTCCCTCTGGGGTCCAGTCCCGTGGAGTCCTGCCGGTCCTCCATGGTGGTTTGGGATCCTCTGGTGGGGAGATCTCAATGACGTCCAGTCAGGAACCATCTTTATACTTCTTCACCCCGCCTCGCTCCCATTGTTTCAGGCCAATCTCTACCTTTGTTTCTCAATCCGGGCTTAACTGTGCAGGCTCGAAAAGTCTTTGCCTCTCTTGCCAGTGCTTGTCTGCGCCTGCGTGGCCTGCACTCAGGCCTATCTCTCTGGTCCATTGGGTGACCGCAGGCCTCTTGGCGACCTTCTGGGCATGCTCTTTTTTGTTGTCCTTTGTTCGAGGGAGCGGGTGAGGGACAAGGTGTGACTGAGGCTGCAGGTAAGAATCCATCTTCTGGACGGCAGCGATTGTCCCTGGGTCAGAGAGACCCATCTAACAATCCCTTTTAGGAGGTGAGGGCTAGCTTGGCTGAAGCAGCAGGCAAACTCCACACAGCAGCCATTGTTAGCAGTAGCCTTCCAGGCTGGAGACCCCTGTGCAACACAATGCTTCTCCTCAGGCCTCTGTCTAAGTCACTGTCAGTCTGTTCTGGATGGCGATGTTCAGGCAGATACTGGTTTTGGACCGACTCTTACAGACCTGGAGCAGATTCTGAGAGTTTGCTGTTCCAGAAAGGTTTGGCTGGTGCAGCAGCTGAGAGGAAATGGCCAGCTATGATGGGTCCCCAGAGCGATGCTTTGGGACCGGTGGCACGTGCATCTCCCTAACCAGGCAGTAGAATGCACTTTGGGCCCGGTAGAAGGAAGGTGGCGGAGGCAATGCATTGGAGAGCTGGCAGGATGAAACTGGGAGTTGGATGAGGCCACCTCCTTTAGCAAGTGAGTCAGTGAACAGCTCACAAGTACTGTAAAAGCGCACCTTGAGAGGATCCTGGTTGTCACTAAAGGGGGAAACGGTAGATTCTATTGCTCAAAACGGACTGTGTGGTTTTGTGGATGTGGCTTCAGCCTATTTCTTCAAAGGAGTCTCATACCTACCTAAGAAAACTCATGACGATCATGTTGAAAACAAAGAATCAGTGTGGTGAGGCTGTAGAGTGGCCCTTGGTTTGTCCTGCAAACAAGCTCTGAATGCGGATTCTTGCAGGTGCAGCGGAGCAGGCAGCAGCATCTGAGTAAAGCTCTGGGGAACAGGGTCCTGTGTGCTGGGGACAGCTTCCCTCGCCATTCTCTGCTCCCTCCTCCTTCAAGCAGGGGCTGCCCCACGCCGTGCACAGCCAGTCCCAGCCGGGCCCGGAGGCGGGTGTCTCCGTGACGACCGCCCGGGCTCTGTGATGTGGGCACCTTGTCATAACCAGAGGCCATTGTTACATGGGGTTGGCATAGCCAGAGGCCATTGTGACACGGGGGTCCCCGCCCTGACCGTGGGGGTATTTAAGGAGCGAGAGCCCTGGGATGCTCACTCCCAGGAGAGCAGCTTCTCAGGAGCAGCAGCTTCTCAGGAGGCAGCATCTCCCCTGGGTGCCCGTTGCAGCTCTTTGGTAGACGAGACCCAAGATGCCCATCGACGAGGAGGCGAACGCCCACTCCCAGGCCTTTGGGCTTCCCCCCTTGCTCCACAGGCCACAGGGGAGGGACGGGACAGGGCAGGAGGGAAAGGCCGGTGGTTGGACAGGGCCGCAAGCAGCTGCTGCAGTGCCGGGACTGCCACCTCCATCCCCTGTGTCCTGCTCCTCCTCCTCCTCGGAGGTCAGACACAGCCTGGGCCAGCACAGCATCCAGAGCACCTCGGTCACCACCTCGGTGCGGGAGCGCGTCCAGGACCACCATGAAGGTCCCCAGGAGGGGTCTGGCTGGCCTCGCAGCACCAACACCGAGGCAGCAGCAGAGGCAGAGTGCCCAGCACCTGCCCCACAGGGCCCCACAGCCTACGACGCAGCTCTGTGGGACACAGCCCAGCGCATCTTCAATGAGAGCTTGCGCAGGGCTGTGGCTGAGATCATGGGAGCTGGCCAGGAACCGCAGGAACAGCAGGACCTGGCCCAGCGCATGGATGTGGAGGATGAGAACAACAAAGAGGGGTGCCAAGGCAGAGACATCTTCATCCCCAGCATCTGGATCAACCCCTTGTTCCAGGAGCACCTCCAGGACACCCCTGCAGGTCCCCAGGAGGGGTCTGGCTTGCCCAGCTGCACAGACACGGAGGCGGCAGCAGAGGCAGAGCGCCCAGAACCTGTCCAGCAGAGCCCTGCAGAGGATGATGTGGACCTGTCTGACATTGTGGAGCACATCATCAGTGAGGCCGTGCACAGGGATGAGGCTGAGATCCAGGGACCTGGCCAGCAAGCGGTGGAACAGCAGGACCTGGCCCAATGTGTGGATGTTCCAGTGGCAGCACCAGCACCTGCAGGACTTGAAGCCACTGAGGCTCGTTTGGCAGGAGACAATGAGGGACAGGCCAGCACAGCCCCTCTCGTCCCAGCTGCAAAGGCTGAAGAAGAGAACACAGTTTCTCCAATGTCTGCAGAGCATGGAGGAGAGACCAGCACAGACATGGCCTGCCCAGCGCAGGGCCCAGCTCCACGGCGACGGCCTTCCCGGTTCCGGAGGGCGCTGCGGGCTCTGCGCAGGGCTTTCCGCTGCAGCTGCGCCGCGGGACAGCAAGAGGAGTAGAGCCCGGCTGCCAGCGCCACGCGGGTGCCTGCGCAGCGTCCACGCCAGGGATGGATGCATGGACAGTGACCGCGGGATTCACCTGCCCTGAGGACATGGTGCTGCCAGCCTCTGCTCGGCCTTGGATTGTTTTTAGAAATCATTAAAGCCAATTAAAAAAATGACAGTTTTC